>NW_027467777.1:6161952-6220875 GCF_004210375.1 Tachypleus tridentatus | reverse complement strand
TATATCTCAGTATATAACAGAATACACTCTATATCTCAGTATATAACAGAATACACTCTATATCTCAGTATATAACAGAATACACACTCTATATCTCAGTATATAACAGAATACACTCTATATCTCAGTATATAACAGAATACACACTCTATATCTCAGTATATAAAAGAATACACACTCTATATCTCAGTATATAACAGAATACACTCTATATCTCAGTATATAACAGAATACACACTCTATATCTCAGTATATAACAGAATACACTCTATATCTCAGTATATCTCAGTAATACACTATATCTCAGTAAAACAGAATACACACTCTATATCTCAGTATATAACAGAATACACTCTATATCTCAGTATATAACAGAATACACACTCTATATCTCAGTATATAACAGAATACACACTCTATATCTCAGTATATAACAGAATACACACATCTCAGTATATCTCAGTATATATAACAGAATACACACTCTATATCTCAGTATATAACAGAATACACACTCTATATCTCAGTATATAACAGAATACACACTCTATATCTCAGTATATAACAGAATACACACTCTATATCTCAGTATATAACAGAATACACACACACTCTATATCTCAGTATATAACAGAATACACACTCTATATCTCAGTATATAACAGAATACACACTCTATATCTCAGTATATAACAGAATACACACTCTATATCTCAGTATATAACAGAATACACACACTATATCTCAGTATATAACAGAATACACACACTATATCTCAGTATATAACAGAATACACACTACTATATCTCAGTATATAACAGAATACACACTCTATATCTCAGTATATAACAGAATACACACTCTATATCTCAGTATATAACAGAATACACACTCTATATCTCAGTATATAACAGAATACACACTCTATATCTCAGTATATAACAGAATACACACTATATCTCAGTATATAACAGAACACACACTCTATATCTCAGTATATAACAGAATACACACTCTATATCTCAGTATATAACAGAATACACACTCTATATCTCAGTATATAACAGAATACACACTCTATATCTCAGTATATAACAGAATACACACTCTATATCTCAGTATATAACAGAATACACACTCTATATCTCAGTATATAAAAGAATACACACTCTATATCTCAGTATATAACAGATATACACTCTATATCTCAGTATATAACAGAATACACTCTATATCTCAGTATATAACAGAAGAATACACTCTATATCTCAGTATATAACAGAATACACTCTATATCTCAGTATATAACAGAATACACACTCTATATCTCAGTATATAACAGAATACACACTCTATATCTCAGTATATAACAGAATACACTCTATATCTCAGTATATAACAGAATACACACTCTATATCTCAGTACATAACAGAATACACACTCTATATCTCAGTATATAAAAGAATACACACTCTATATCTCAGTATATAACAGAATACACTCTATATCTCAGTATATAACAGAATACACTCTCTATATCTCAGTATATAACAGAATACATACTCTATATCTTAGTATATAACAGAATACACACAATATATCTCAGTATATAACAGAATACACACTCTATATCTCAGTATATAACAGAATACACCTCTATATCTCAGTATATAACAGAATACACACAATATATCTCAGTATATAACAGAATACACACTCTATATCTCAGTATATAACAGAATACACACTCTATATCTCAGTATATAACAGAACACACACTCTATATCTCAGTATATAACAGAATACACACTCTATATCTCAGTATATAACAGAATACACACTCTATATCTCAGTATATAACAGAATACACACACTATATCTCAGTATATAACAGAATACACACTCTATATCTCAGTATATAACAGAATACACACACTATATCTCAGTATATAACAGAACACACACTCTATATCTCAGTATATAACAGAATACACACTCTATATCTCAGTATATAACAGAATACACACTCTATATCTCAGTATATAACAGAATACACACACTATATCTCAGTATACAACAGAATACACACTCTATATCTCAGTATATAACAGAATACACACTCTATATCTCAGTATATAACAGAATACACACTATATCTCAGTATATAACAGAATACACACTCTATATCTCAGTATATAACAGAATACACACTCTATATCTCAGTACATAACAGAATACACACTCTATATCTCAGTACATAAAAGAAAACACACTCTATATCTCAGTATATAACAGAATACACTCTATATCTCAGTATATAACAGAATACACTCTATATCTCAGTATATAACAGAATACACACACCTATATCTCAGTATATAACAGAATACACTCTATATCTCAGTATATAACAGAATACACTCTATATCTCAGTATATAACAGAATACACTCTATATCTCAGTATATAACAGAATACACACTCTATATCTCAGTATATAACAGAATACACTCTATATCTCAGTATATAACAGAATACACACTCTAACAGAATACACACTCTATATCTCAGTATATAACAGAATACACACTCTATATCTCAGTATATAACAGAATACACACTCTATATCTCAGTATATAACAGAATACACACTCTATATCTCAGTATATAACAGAATACACACTCTATATCTCAGAATACCCTCTATATCTCAGTATATAACAGAATACACACTCTATATCTCAGTATATACAGAATACACTCTATATCTCAGTATATAACAGAATACACACTCTATATCTCAGTATATAACAGAATACACACTCTATATCTCAGTATATAACAGAATACACACTCTATATCTCAGTATATAACAGAATACACACTCTATATCTCAGTATATAACAGAATACACACTCTATATCTCAGTATATAACAGAATACACATCTATATCTCAGTATATAACAGAATACACACTCTATATCTCAGTATATAACAGAATACACACACTATATCTCAGTATATAACAGAATACACACTCTATATCTCAGTATATAACAGAATACACATCTATATCTCAGTATATAACAGAATACAGTATATATATCTCAGTATATAACAGAATACACACTCTATATCTCAGTATATAACAGAATACACTCTATATCTCAGTACATATACAGAATACACACTCTATATCTCAGTATATAACAGAATACACACTCTATATCTCAGTATATAACAGAATACACACTCTATATCTCAGTATATAACAGAATACACACACTATATCTCAGTATATAACAGAATACACATATACAGTATATAACACACTCTATATCTCAGTATATAACAGAATACACACTCTATATCTCAGTATATAACAGAATACACACAATATATCTCAGTATATAACAGTATATAACAGAATACACACACTATATCTCAGTATATAACAGAATACACACTCTATATCTCAGTATATAACAGAATACACACACTATATCTCAGTATATAACAGAATACACACTCTATATCTCAGTATATAACAGAATACACTCTATATCTCAGTATATAACAGAATACACACTACACACTATATCTCAGTATATAACAGAATACACACTCTATATCTCAGTATATAACAGAATACACACACTATATCTCAGTATATAACAGAATACACACTCTATATCTCAGTATATAACAGAATACACACAGTATATCTCAGTATATAACAGAATACACACACTATATCTCAGTATATAACAGAATACACTCTATATCTCAGTATATAACAGAATACACACATACTATATCTCAGTATATAACAGAATACACACAATATATCTCAGTATATAACAGAAGACACACTCTATATCTCAGTATATAACAGAATACACTCTATATCTCAGTATATAACAGAATACACACAATATATTTCAGTATATAACAGAATACACACTCTATATCTCAGTATATAACAGAATACCTCTATATCTCAGTATATAACAGAATACACACACTATATCTCAGTATATAACAGAACACACACTCTATATCTCAGTATATAACAGAATACACACTCTATATCTCAGTATATAACAGAATACACTCAATATATTTCAGTATATAACAGAATACACACACTATATCTCAGTATATAACAGAATACACACTCTATATCTCAGTATATAACAGAATACACACACTATATCTCAGTATATAACAGAACACACACTCTATATCTCAGTATATAACAGAATACACACTCTATATCTCAGTATATAACAGAATACCCTCTATATCTCAGTATATAACAGAATACACACACTATATCTCAGTATATAACAGAATACACACTCTATATCTCAGTATATAACAGAATACACACTCTATATCTCAGTATATAACAGAATACACACTCTATATCTCAGTATATAACAGAATACACACAATATATCTCAGTATATAACAGAATACACACTCTATATCTCAGTATATAACAGAATACACACTCTATATCTCAGTATATAACAGAATACACACACTATATCTCAGTATATAACAGAACACACACTCTATATCTCAGTATATAACAGAATACACACTCTATATCTCAGTATATAACAGAATACACACAATATATTTCAGTATATAACAGAATACACACACTATATCTCAGTATATAACAGAATACACACTCTATATCTCAGTATATAACAGAATACACACACTATATCTCAGTATATAACAGAACACACACTCTATATCTCAGTATATAACAGAATACACACTCTATATCTCAGTATATAACAGAATACCCTCTATATCTCAGTATATAACAGAATACACACACTATATCTCAGTATATAACAGAATACACACTCTATATCTCAGTATATAACAGAATACACACTCTATATCTCAGTATATAACAGAATACACACTCTATATCTCAGTATATAACAGAATACACACTCTATATCTCAGTACATAAAAGAATACACACTCTATATCTCAGTACATAACAGAATACACACTCTATATCTCAGTACATAAAAGAATACACACTCTATATCTCAGTATATAACAGAATACACTCTATATCTCAGTATATAACAGAATACACTCTATATCTCAGTATATAACAGAATACACACTCTATATCTCAGTATATAACAGAATACACTCTATATCTCAGTATATAACAGAATACACACTCTATATCTCAGTACATAAAAGAATACACACTCTATATCTCAGTATATAACAGAATACACTCTATATCTCAGTATATAACAGAATACACACTCTATATCTCAGTACATAACAGAATACACACTCTATATCTCAGAACATAAAAGAATACACACTCTATATCTCAGTATATAACAGAATACACTCTATATCTCAGAATATAACAGAATACACTCTCTATATATCAGTATATAACAGAATACATACTCTATATCTTAGTATATAACAGAATACACACAATATATCTCAGTATATAACAGAATACACACTCTATATCTCAGTATATAACAGAATACCCTCTATATCTCAGTATATAACAGAATACACACAATATATCTCAGTATATAACAGAAGACACACTCTATATCTCAGTATATAACAGAATACACACACTATATCTCAGTATATAACAGAACACACACTCTATATCTCAGTATATAACAGAATACACACTCTATATCTCAGTATATAACAGAATACACACAATATATTTCAGTATATAACAGAATACACACACTATATCTCAGTATATAACAGAATACACACTCTATATCTCAGTATATAACAGAATACACACACTATATCTCAGTATATAACAGAACACACACTCTATATCTCAGTATATAACAGAATACACACTCTATATCTCAGTATGTAACAGAATACCCTCTATATCTCAGTATATAACAGAATACACACACTATATCTCAGTATACAACAGAACACACACTCTATATCTCAGTATATAACAGAATACACACTCTATATCTCAGTATATAACAGAATACACACTCTATATCTCAGTACATAACAGAATACACACTCTATATCTCAGTACATAAAAGAATACACACTCTATATCTCAGTACATAACAGAATACACACTCTATATCTCAGTACATAAAAGAATACACACTCTATATCTCAGTATATAACAGAATACACTCTATATCTCAGTATATAACAGAATACACTCTATATCTCAGTATATAACAGAATACACACTCTATATCTCAGTATATAACAGAATACACTCTATATCTCAGTACATAACAGAATACACACTCTATATCTCAGTACATAAAAGAATACACACTCTATATCTCAGTATATAACAGAATACACTCTATATCTCAGTATATAACCGAATACACACTCTATATCTCAGTACATAACAGAATACACACTCTATATCTCAGTACATAAAAGAATACACACTCTATATCTCAGTATATAACAGAATACACTCTATATCTCAGAATATAACAGAATACACTCTCTATATATCAGTATATAACAGAATACATACTCTATATCTCAGTATATAACAGAATACACACACTATATCTCAGTATATAACAGAATACACACTCTATATCTCAGTATATAACAGAATACACACTCTATATCTCAGTATATAACAGAATACACACTCTATATCTCAGTATATAACAGAATACACACTCTATATCTCAGTATATAACAGAATACACTCTATATCTCAGATATAACAGAATACACACTCTATATCTCAGTATATAACAGAATGAATACACACTCTATATCTCAGTATATAACAGAATACACACTCTATATCTCAGTATATAACAGAATACACACACTATATCTCAGTATATAACAGAATACACACTCTATATCTCAGTATATAACAGAATACACACTCTATATCTCAGTATATAACAGAATACACACTCTATATCTCAGTATATAACAGAATACACACTCTATATCTCAGTATATAACAGAATACACACTCTATATCTCAGTATATAACAGAATACACACACTATATCTCAGTATATAACAGAATACACACTCTATATCTCAGTATATAACAGAATACACACTCTATATCTCAGTATATAACAGAATACACACTCTATATCTCAGTATATAACAGAATACACACTATATCTCAGTATATAACAGAATACACACTCTATATCTCAGTATATAACAGAATACACACTCTATATCTCAGTATATAACAGAATACACACACTATATCTCAGTATATAACAGAATACACACTCTATATCTCAGTATATAACAGAATACACACTCTATATCTCAGTATATAACAGAATACACACTCTATATCTCAGTATATAACAGAATACACACTCTATATCTCAGTATATAACAGAATACACTCTATATCTCAGTATATAACAGAATACACACTCTATATCTCAGTATATAACAGAATACACACACTATATCTCAGTATATAACAGAATACACACTCTATATCTCAGTATATAACAGAATACACACACTATATCTCAGTATATAACAGAATACACACTCTATATCTCAGTATATAACAGAATACACACACTATATCTCAGTATATAACAGAATACACACAATATATCTCAGTATATAACAGAATACACACTCTATATCTCAGTATATAACAGAATACCCCTCTATATCTCAGTATATAACAGAATACACACACTATATCTCAGTATATAACAGAATACACACTCTATATCTCAGTATATAACAGAATACACACTCTATATCTCAGTATATAACAGAATACACACAATATATCTCAGTATATAACAGAATACACACACTATATCTCAGTATATAACAGAATACACACTCTATATCTCAGTATATAACAGAATACTATACACACTATATCTCAGTATATAACAGAATACACACTCTATATCTCAGTATATAAGAGAATACCCTCTATATCTCAGTATATAACAGAATACACACACTATATCTCAGTATATAACATAACACACACTCTATATCTCAGTATATAACAGAATACACACACTATATCTCAGTGTATAACAGAATACCCTCTATATCTCAGTATATAACAGAATACACACAGTATATCTCAGTATATAACAGAATACACACACTATATGTCAGTATATAACAGAATACACACTCTATATCTCAGTATATAACAGAATACACACACTATATCTCAGTATATAACAGAATACACACAATATATCTCAGTATATAACAGAATACACACTCTATATCTCAGTATATAACAGAATACACTCTATATCTCAGTATATAACAGAATACACACACTATATCTCAGTATATAACAGAATACACACTCTATATCTCAGTATATAACAGAATACACACTCTATATCTCAGTATATAACAGAATACACACTCTATATCTCAGTATATAACAGAATACACACTCTATATCTCAGTATATAACAGAATACACACTCTATATCTCAGTATATAACAGAATACACACTCTATATCTCAGTATATAACAGAATACACACTCTATATCTCAGTATATAACAGAATACACACTCTATATCTCAGTATATAACAGAATACACTCTATATCTCAGTATATAACAGAATACACTCTATATCTCAGTATATAACAGAATACACACACACTATATCTCAGTATATAACAGAATACACACTCTATATCTCAGTATATAACAGAATACACACTCTATATCTCAGTATATAACAGAATACACACTCTATATCTCAGTATATAACAGAATACACACACTATATCTCAGTATATAACAGAATACACACTCTATATCTCAGTATATAACAGAATACACACTCTATATCTCAGTATATAACAGAACACACACTCTATATCTCAGTATATAACAGAATACACACTCTATATCTCAGTATATAACAGAATACACACTCTATATCTCAGTATATAACAGAATACACACACTATATCTCAGTATATAACAGAATACACACTCTATATCTCAGTATATAACAGAATACACACTCTATATCTCAGTATATAACAGAATACACACTCTATATCTCAGTATATAACAGAATACACACTCTATATCTCAGTATATAAAAGAATACACACTCTATATCTCAGTATATAACAGAATACACACTCTATATCTCAGTATATAACAGAATACACACTCTATATCTCAGTATATAACAGAATACACTCTATATCTCAGTATATAACAGAATACACTCTATATCTCAGTATATAACAGAATACACACTCTATATCTCAGTATATAACAGAATACACTCTATATCTCAGTATATAACAGAATACACACTCTATATCTCAGTATATAACAGAATACACACTCTATATCTCAGTATATAACAGAATACACACTCTATATCTCAGTATATAACAGAATACACACTCTATATCTCAGTACATAACAGAATACACACTCTATATCTCAGTATATAAAAGAATACACACTCTATATCTCAGTATATAACAGAATACACTCTATATCTCAGTATATAACAGAATACACTCTATATATCAGTATATAACAGAATACACACTCTATATCTCAGTATATAACAGAATACACACACTATATCTCAGTATATAACAGAATACACACTCTATATCTCAGTATATAACAGAATACACACTCTATATCTCAGTATATAACAGAATACACACTCTATATCTCAGTATATAACAGAATACACACTCTATATCTCAGTATATAACAGAATACACACTCTATATCTCAGTATATAACAGAATACACACTCTATATCTCAGTATATAACAGAATACACACACTATATCTCAGTATATAACAGAATACACACTCTATATCTCAGTATATAACAGAATACACACTCTATATCTCAGTATATAACAGAATACACACTCTATATCTCAGTATATAACAGAATACACACACTATATCTCAGTATATAACAGAATACACACAATATATCTCAGTATATAACAGAATACACACTCTATATCTCAGTATATAACAGAATACACACTTATATCTCAGTATATAACAGAATACACACACTATATCTCAGTATATAACAGAATACACACTCTATATCTCAGTATATAACAGAATACACACTCTATATCTCAGTATATAACAGAATACACACACTATATCTCAGTATATAACAGAATACACACTCTATATCTCAGTATATAACAGAATACACACTCTATATCTCAGTATATAACAGAATACACACACTATATCTCAGTATATAACAGAATACACACTCTATATCTCAGTATATAACAGAATACACACTCTATATCTCAGTATATAACAGAATACACACTCTATATCTCAGTATATAACAGAATACACACACTATATCTCAGTATATAACAGAATACACACTCTATATCTCAGTATATAACAGAATACACTCTATATCTCAGTATATAACAGAATACACACTCTATATCTCAGTATATAACAGAATACACACAATATATCTCAGTATATAACAGAATACACACTCTATATCTCAGTATATAACAGAATACACACTATATCTCAGTATATAACAGAATACACACTCTATATCTCAGTATATAACAGAATACACACTCTATATCTCAGTATATAACAGAATACACACTCTATATCTCAGTATATAACAGAATACACACTCTATATCTCAGTATATAACAGAATACACACTCTATATCTCAGTATATAACAGAATACACTCTATATCTCAGTATATAACAGAATACACACTCTATATCTCAGTATATAACAGAATACACTCTATATCTCAGTATATAACAGAATACACACTCTATATCTCAGTATATAACAGAATACACACTCTATATCTCAGTATATAACAGAATACACTCTATATCTCAGTATATAACAGAATACACACTCTATATCTCAGTATATAACAGAATACACACTCTATATCTCAGTATATAACAGAATACACTCTATATCTCAGTATATAACAGAATACACACTCTATATCTCAGTATATAACAGAATACACACTCTATATCTCAGTATATAACAGAATACACACACTATATCTCAGTATATAACAGAATACACACTCTATATCTCAGTATATAACAGAATACACACTCTATATCTCAGTATATAACAGAATACACACTCTATATCTCAGTATATAACAGAATACACACTCTATATCTCAGTATATAACAGAATACACTCTATATCTCAGTATATAACAGAATACACACTCTATATCTCAGTATATAACAGAATACACACTCTATATCTCAGTATATAACAGAATACACACTCTATATCTCAGTATATAACAGAATACACACTCTATATCTCAGTATATAACAGAATACACACTATATCTCAGTATATAACTCTATATCTCAGTATATAACAGAATACACACTCTATATCTCAGTATATAACAGAATACACACTCTATATCTCAGTATATAACAGAATACACACTCTATATCTCAGTATATAACAGAATACACACTCTATATCTCAGTATATAACAGAATACACACTCTATATCTCAGTATATAACAGAATACACACTCTATATCTCAGTATATAACAGAATACACACACTATATCTCAGTATATAACAGAATACACACTCTATATCTCAGTATATAACAGAATACACACACTATATCTCAGTATATAACAGAATACACACTCTATATCTCAGTATATAACAGAATACACACTCTATATCTCAGTATATAACAGAATACACACTCTATATCTCAGTATATAACAGAATACACACTCTATATCTCAGTATATAACAGAATACACACTCTATATCTCAGTATATAACAGAATACACACTCTATATCTCAGTATATAACAGAATACACACTCTATATCTCAGTATATAACAGAATATCTCAGTATATAACAGAATACACACTCTATATCTCAGTATATAACAGAATACACACTCTATATCTCAGTATATAACAGAACACAATACAATATATCTCAGTATATAACAGAATACTCTATATCTCAGTATATAACAGAATACACACTCTATATCTCAGTATATAACAGAATACACACTCTATATCTCAGTATATAACAGAATACACACTCTATATCTCAGTATATAACAGAATACACTCTATATCTCAGTATATAACAGAATACACACACTATATCTCAGTATATAACAGAATACACACTCTATATCTCAGTATATAACAGAATACACACTCTATATCTCAGTATATAACAGAATACACACTCTATATCTCAGTATATAACAGAATACACACTCTATATCTCAGTATATAACAGAATACACACTCTATATCTCAGTATATAACAGAATACACACTCTATATCTCAGTATATAACAGAATACACACTCTATATCTCAGTATATAACAGAATACACACTCTATATCTCAGTATATAACAGAATACACACTCTATATCTCAGTATATAACAGAATACACACACAGTATATAACAGAACACACACTCTATATCTCAGTATATAACAGAATACACACTCTATATCTCAGTATATAACAGAATACACACTCTATATCTCAGTATATAACAGAATACACACTCTATATCTCAGTATATAACAGAATACACTCTATATCTCAGTATATAACAGAATACACACTCTATATCTCAGTATATAACAGAATACACTCTATATCTCAGTATATAACAGAATACACACTCTATATCTCAGTATATAACAGAATACACACTCTATATCTCAGTATATAACAGAATACACACTCTATATCTCAGTATATAACAGAATACACACTCTATATCTCAGTACATAACAGAATACACACTCTATATCTCAGTATATAACAGAATACACACTCTATATCTCAGTATATAACAGAATACACTCTATATCTCAGTATATAACAGAATACACTCTATATCTCAGTATATAACAGAATACACACTCTATATCTCAGTATATAACAGAATACACACACTATATCTCAGTATATAACAGAATACACACTCTATATCTCAGTATATAACAGAATACACACTCTATATCTCAGTATATAACAGAATACACACTCTATATCTCAGTATATAACAGAATACACACTCTATATCTCAGTATATAACAGAATACACTCTATATCTCAGTATATAACAGAATACACACTCTATATCTCAGTATATAACAGAATACACACACTATATCTCAGTATATAACAGAATACACACTCTATATCTCAGTATATAACAGAATACACACACTATATCTCAGTATATAACAGAATACACACTCTATATCTCAGTATATAACAGAATACACACACTATAT
Source organism: Tachypleus tridentatus (assembly GCF_004210375.1). Taxonomy (NCBI): domain Eukaryota; kingdom Metazoa; phylum Arthropoda; class Merostomata; order Xiphosura; family Limulidae; genus Tachypleus; species Tachypleus tridentatus. The sequence continues at coordinate 6,207,467 of NW_027467777.1, read as the reverse complement.
CTCAGTATGTAACAGAATACACACTAATATATCTCAGTATATAACAGAATACACACTCTATATCTCAGTATATAACAGAATACACACACTATATCTCAGTATATAACAGAAATATACACTCTATATCTCAGTATATAACAGAATACACACTCTATATCTCAGTATATAACAGAATACACACTCTATATCTCAGTATATAACAGAATACACACACTATATCTCAGTATATAACAGAATACACACTCTATATCTCAGTATATAACAGAATACACACTCTATATCTCAGTATATAACAGAATACACACACTATATCTCAGTATATAACAGAATACACACTCTATATCTCAGTATATAACAGAATACACTCTATATCTCAGTATATAACAGAATACACACACTATATCTCAGTATATAACAGAATACACACTCTATATCTCAGTATATAACAGAATACACACTCTATATCTCAGTATATAACAGAATACACACACTATATCTCAGTATATAACAGAATACACACTCTATATCTCAGTATATAACAGAATACACACTCTATATCTCAGTATATAACAGAATACACCTCTATATCTCAGTATATAACAGAATACACACACTATATCTCAGTATATAACAGAATACACACTCTATATCTCAGTATATAACAGAATACACACTATATATCTCAGTATATAACAGAATACACACACTATATCTCAGTATATAACAGAATACACACTCTATATCTCAGTATATAACAGAATACACTCTATATCTCAGTATATAACAGAATACACACTCTATATCTCAGTATATAACAGAATACACACACTATATCTCAGTATATAACAGAATACACACACTATATCTCAGTATATAACAGAATACACACTCTATATCTCAGTATATAACAGAATACACACACTATATCTCAGTATATAACAGAATACACTCTATATCTCAGTATATAACAGAATACACACACTATATCTCAGTATATAACAGAATACACACTCTATATCTCAGTATATAACAGAATACACACACTATATCTCAGTATATAACAGAATACACACTCTATATCTCAGTATATAACAGAATACACACACTATATCTCAGTATATAACAGAATACACACAATATATCTCAGTATATAACAGAATACACACTCTATATCTCAGTATATAACAGAATACACACTCTATATCTCAGTATATAACAGAATACACACAATATATCTCAGTATATAACAGAATACACTCTATATCTCAGTATATAACAGAATACACTCTATATCTCAGTATATAACAGAATACACACACTATATCTCAGTATATAACAGAACACACACTCTATATCTCAGTATATAACAGAATACACACTCTATATCTCAGTATATAACAGAATACACACAATATATCTCAGTATATAACAGAATACACACACTATATCTCAGTATATAACAGAATACACACTCTATATCTCAGTATATAACAGAATACACACACTATATCTCAGTATATAACAGAACACACACTCTATATCTCAGTATATAACAGAATACACACTCTATATCTCAGTATATAACAGAATACTCTATATATCTCAGTATATAACAGAATACACACACTATATCTCAGTATATAACAGAACACACACTCTATATCTCAGTATATAACAGAATACACACTCTATATCTCAGTATATAACAGAATACACACTCTATATCTCAGTACATAACAGAATACACACTCTATATCTCAGTACATAAAAGAATACACACTCTATATCTCAGTACATAACAGAATACACACTCTATATCTCAGTACATAAAAGAATACACACTCTATATCTCAGTATATAACAGAATACACTCTATATCTCAGTATATAACAGAATACACACTCTATATCTCAGTATATAACAGAATACACTCTATATCTCAGTATATAACAGAATACACACTCTATATCTCAGTATATAAAAGAATACACACTCTATATCTCAGTATATAACAGAATACACTCTATATCTCAGTATATAACAGAATACACACTCTATATCTCAGTACATAACAGAATACACACTCTATATCTCAGTACATAAAAGAATACACACTCTATATCTCAGTATATAACAGAATACACTCTATATCTCAGTATATAACAGAATACACTCTATATCTCAGTATATAACAGAATACATACTCTATATCTTAGTATATAACAGAATACACACACTATATCTCAGTATATAACAGAATACACACTCTATATCTCAGTATATAACAGAATACACACTCTATATCTCAGTATATAACAGAATACACACTCTATATCTCAGTATATAACAGAATACACACTCTATATCTCAGTATATAACATTATACACTCTATATCTCAGATATAACAGAATACACACTCTATATCTCAGTATATAACAGAATACACACACTATATCTCAGTATATAACAGAATACACACTCTATTTCTCAGTATATAACAGAATACACACACTATATCTCAGTATATAACAGAATACACACTCTATATCTCAGTATATAACAGAATACACACACTATATCTCAGTATGTAACAGAATACACACAATATATCTCAGTATATAACAGAATACACACTCTATATCTCAGTATATAACAGAATACACCTCTATATCTCAGTATATAACAGAATACACACACTATATCTCAGTATATAACAGAACACACACTCTATATCTCAGTATATAACAGAATACACACTCTATATCTCAGTATATAACAGAATACACACAATATATCTCAGTATATAACAGAATACACACACTATATCTCAGTATATAACAGAATACACACTCTATATCTCAGTATATAACAGAATACACACACTATATCTCAGTATATAACAGAATACACACTCTATATCTCAGTATATAACAGAATACACACTCTATATCTCAGTATATAACAGAATACCCTCTATATCTCAGTATATAACAGAATACACACTATATCTCAGTATATAACAGAACACACACTCTATATCTCAGTATATAACAGAATACACACTCTATATCTCAGTATATAACAGAATACACACACTATATCTCAGTATATAACAGAATACACTCTATATCTCAGTATATAACAGAATACACACTCTATATCTCAGTATATAACAGAATACACACTCTATATCTCAGTATATAACAGAATACACACACTATATCTCAGTATATAACAGAATACACACTCTATATCTCAGTATATAACAGAATACACTCTATATCTCAGTATATAACAGAATACACACTCTATATCTCAGTATATAACAGAATACACTCTATATCTCAGTATATAACAGAATACACACTCTATATCTCAGTATATAACAGAATACACTCTATATCTCAGTATATAACAGAATACACACTCTATATCTCAGTATATAACAGAATACACACTCTATATCTCAGTATATAACAGAATACACACTCTATATCTCAGTATATAACAGAATACACACTCTATATCTCAGTATATAACAGAATACACACTCTATATCTCAGTATATAACAGAATACACACTCTATATCTCAGTATATAACAGAATACACACTCTATATCTCAGTATATAACAGAATACACACACTATATCTCAGTATATAACAGAATACACACTCTATATCTCAGTATATAACAGAATACACACTCTATATCTCAGTATATAACAGAATACACTCTATATCTCAGTATATAACAGAATACACACTCTATATCTCAGTATATAACAGAATACACACTCTATATCTCAGTATATAACAGAATACACACTCTATATCTCAGTATATAACAGAATACACACTCTATATCTCAGTATATAACAGAATACACACTCTATATCTCAGTATATAACAGAATACACACACTATATCTCAGTATATAACAGAATACACACTCTATATCTCAGTATATAACAGAATACACACTCTATATCTCAGTATATAACAGAATACACACTCTATATCTCAGTATATAACAGAATACACACTCTATATCTCAGTATATAACAGAATACACACACTATATCTCAGTATATAACAGAATACACACTCTATATCTCAGTATATAACAGAATACACACTCTATATCTCAGTATATAACAGAATACACACTCTATATCTCAGTATATAACAGAATACACACACTATATCTCAGTATATAACAGAATACACACACTATATCTCAGTATATAACAGAATACACACTCTATATCTCAGTATATAACAGAATACACACTCTATATCTCAGTATATAACAGAATACACACTCTATATCTCAGTATATAACAGAATACACACTCTATATCTCAGTATATAACAGAATACACACTCTATATCTCAGTATATAACAGAATACCCTCTATATCTCAGTATATAACAGAATACACACACTATATCTCAGTATATAACAGAATACACACACTATATCTCAGTATATAACAGAATACACACACTATATCTCAGTATATAACAGAATACACACTCTATATCTCAGTATATAACAGAATACACACACTATATCTCAGTATATAACAGAATACACACAATATATCTCAGTATATAACAGAATACACACTCTATATCTCAGTATATAACAGAATAACACTCTATATCTCAGTATATAACAGAATACACAATATATCTCAGTATATAACAGAATACACACTCTATATCTCAGTATATAACAGAATACACACTCTATATCTCAGTATATAACAGTAATACACACTCTATATCTCAGTATATAACAGAATACACACTCTATATCTCAGTATATAACAGAATACACACTCTATATCTCAGTATATAACAGAATACACACACTATATCTCAGTATATAACAGAATACACACTCTATATCTCAGTATATAACAGAATACACACTCTATATCTCAGTATATAACAGAATACACACTCTATATCTCAGTATATAACAGAATACACACTCTATATCTCAGTATATAACAGAATACACACTCTATATCTCAGTATATAACAGAACACACACACTATATCTCAGTATATAACAGAATACACACTCTATATCTCAGTATATAACAGAATACACACTCTATATCTCAGTATATAACAGAATACACACACTATATCTCAGTATATAACAGAATACACACACTATATCTCAGTATATAACAGAATACACACTCTATATCTCAGTATATAACAGAATACACACTCTATATCTCAGTATATAACAGAATACACACTCTATATCTCAGTATATAACAGAATACACACTCTATATCTCAGTATATAACAGAATACACACTCTATATCTCAGTATATAACAGAATACACACTCTATATCTCAGTATATAACAGAATACACACACTATATCTCAGTATATAACAGAATACACACTCTATATCTCAGTATATAACAGAATACACACACTATATCTCAGTATATAACAGAATACACACAATATATCTCAGTATATAACAGAATACACACTCTATATCTCAGTATATAACAGAATACACACTCTATATCTCAGTATATAACAGAATACACACAATATATCTCAGTATATAACAGAATACACACTCTATATCTCAGTATATAACAGAATACACTCTATATCTCAGTATATAACAGAATACACACACTATATCTCAGTATATAACAGAACACACACTCTATATCTCAGTATATAACAGAATACACACTCTATATCTCAGTATATAACAGAATACACACAATATATCTCAGTATATAACAGAATACACACACTATATCTCAGTATATAACAGAATACACACTCTATATCTCAGTATATAACAGAATACACACACTATATCTCAGTATATAACAGAACACACACTCTATATCTCAGTATATAACAGAATACACACTCTATATCTCAGTATGTAACAGAATACACTCTATATCTCAGTATATAACAGAATACACACACTATATCTCAGTATATAACAGAACACACACTCTATATCTCAGTATATAACAGAATACACACTCTATATCTCAGTATATAACAGAATACACACTCTATATCTCAGTATATAACAGAATACACACTCTATATCTCAGTACATAAAAGAATACACACTCTATATCTCAGTATATAACAGAATACACACTCTATATCTCAGTACATAAAAGAATACACACTCTATATCTCAGTATATAACAGAATACACTCTATATCTCAGTATATAACAGAATACACACTCTATATCTCAGTATATAACAGAATACACTCTATATCTCAGTATATAACAGAATACACACTCTATATCTCAGTATATAACAGAATACACTCTATATCTCAGTATATAAACAGAATACACACTCTATATCTCACTCTATATCTCAGTAATAACACACTCTATATCTCAGTACATAAAAGAATACACACTCTATATCTCAGTATATAACAGAATACACTCTATATCTCAGTATATAACAGAATACACTCTCTATATATCAGTATATAACAGAATACATACTCTATATCTCAGTATATAACAGAATACACACACTATATCTCAGTATATAACAGAATACACACTCTATATCTCAGTATATAACAGAATACACACTCTATATCTCAGTATATAGCAGAATACACACTCTATATCTCAGTATATAACAGAATACACACTCTATATCTCAGTATATAACATTATACACTCTATATCTCAGATATAACAGAATACACACTCTATATCTCAGTATATAACAGAATACACACACTATATCTCAGTATATAACAGAATACACACTCTATATCTCAGTATATAACAGAATACACACACTATATCTCAGTATATAACAGAATACACACTCTATATCTCAGTATATAACAGAATACACACACTATATCTCAGTATGTAACAGAATACACACAATATATCTCAGGTATATAACAGAATACACACTCTATATCTCAGTATATAACAGAATACCCTCTATATCTCAGTATATAACAGAATACACACACTATATCTCAGTATATAACAGAATACACACTCTATATCTCAGTATATAACAGAATACACACTCTATATCTCAGTATATAACAGAATACACACAATATATCTCAGTATATAACAGAATACACACACTATATCTCAGTATATAACAGAATACACACTCTATATCTCAGTATATAACAGAATACACACACTATATCTCAGTATATAACAGAATACACACAATATATCTCAGTATATAACAGAATACACACTCTATATCTCAGTATATAACAGAATACCCTCTATATCTCAGTATATAACAGAATACACACACTATATCTCAGTATATAACATAACACACACTCTATATCTCAGTATATAACAGAATACACACTCTATATCTCAGTATATAACAGAATACACACACTATATCTCAGTATATAACAGAATACACACAATATATCTCAGTATATAACAGAATACACACTCTATATCTCAGTATATAACAGAATACACCTCTATATCTCAGTATATAACAGAATACACACACTATATCTCAGTATATAACAGAATACACACTCTATATCTCAGTATATAACGGAATACACTCTATATCTCAGTATATAACAGAATACACTCTATATCTCAGTATATAACAGAATACACTCTATATCTCAGTATATAACAGAATACACACTCTATATCTCAGTACATAAAAGAATACACACTCTATATCTCAGTATATAACAGAATACACTCTATATCTCAGTATATAACAGAATACACACTCTATATCTCAGTACATAACAGAATACACACTCTATATCTCAGTATATAACAGAATACACACTCTATATCTCAGTATATAACAGAATACACTCTATATCTCAGAATATAACAGAATACACTCTCTATATATCAGTATATAACAGAATACATACTCTATATCTTAGTATATAACAGAATACACACACTATATCTCAGTATATAACAGAATACACACTCTATATCTCAGTATATAACAGAATACACACTCTATATCTCAGTATATAGCAGAATACACACTCTATATCTCAGTATATAACAGAATACACACTCTATATCTCAGTATATAACAGAATACACTCTATATCTCAGATATAACAGAATACACACTCTATATCTCAGTATATAACAGAATACACACACTATATGTCAGTATATAACAGAATATACACTCTATTTCTCAGTATATAACAGAATACACACACTATATCTCAGTATATAACAGAATACACACTCTATATCTCAGTATATAACAGAATACACACACTATATCTCAGTATGTAACAGAATACACACAATATATCTCAGTATATAACAGAATACACACTCTATATCTCAGTATATAACAGAATACACACACTATATCTCAGTATATAACAGAACACACACACTATATCTCAGTATATAACAGAATACACACTCTATATCTCAGTATATAACAGAATACACACAATATATCTCAGTATATAACAGAATACACACACTATATCTCAGTATATAACAGAATACACACTCTATATCTCAGTATATAACAGAATACACACACTATATCTCAGTATATAACAGAATACACACTCTATATCTCAGTATATAACAGAATACACACTCTATATCTCAGTATATAACAGAATACACACTCTATATCTCAGTATATAACAGAATACACACACTATATCTCAGTATATAACAGAATACCCTCTATATCTCAGTATATAACAGAATACACACACTATATCTCAGTATATAACAGAATACACACAGTATATCTCAGTATATAACAGAATACACACACTATATGTCAGTATATAACAGAATACACACTCTATATCTCAGTATATAACAGAATACACACACTATATCTCAGTATATAACAGAATACACACAATATATCTCAGTATATAACAGAATACACACTCTATATCTCAGTATATAACAGAATACCCTCTATATCTCAGTATATAACAGAATACACACAATATATCTCAGTATATAACAGAAGACACACTCTATATCTCAGTATATAACAGAATACCCTCTATATCTCAGTATATTACAGAATACACACACTATATCTCAGTATATAACAGAACACACACTCTATATCTCAGTATATAACAGAATACACACTCTATATCTCAGTATATAACAGAATACACACAATATATTTCAGTATATAACAGAATACACACACTATATCTCAGTATATAACAGAATACACACTCTATATCTCAGTATATAACAGAATACACACACTATATCTCAGTATATAACAGAACACACACTCTATATCTCAGTATATAACAGAATACACACTCTATATCTCAGTATGTAACAGAATACCCTCTATATCTCAGTATATAACAGAATACACACACTATATCTCAGTATATAACAGAACACACACTCTATATCTCAGTATATAACAGAATACACACTCTATATCTCAGTATATAACAGAATACACACTCTATATCTCAGTACATAACAGAATACACACTCTATATCTCAGTACATAAAAGAATACACACTCTATATCTCAGTATATAACAGAATACACACTCTATATCTCAGTACATAAAAGAATACACACTCTATATCTCAGTATATAACAGAATACACTCTATATCTCAGTATATAACAGAATACACACTCTATATCTCAGTATATAACAGAATACACTCTATATCTCAGTATATAACAGAATACACACTCTATATCTCAGTACATAAAAGAATACACACTCTATATCTCAGTATATAACAGAATACACTCTATATCTCAGTATATAACCGAATACACACTCTATATCTCAGTACATAACAGAATACACACTCTATATCTCAGTACATAAAAGAATACACACTCTATATCTCAGTATATAACAGAATACACTCTATATCTCAGAATATAACAGAATACACTCTCTATATATCAGTATATAACAGAATACATACTCTATATCTTAGTATATAACAGAATACACACACTATATCTCAGTATATAACAGAATACACACTCTATATCTCAGTATATAGCAGAATACACACTCTATATCTCAGTATATAGCAGAATACACACTCTATATCTCAGTATATAACAGAATACACACTCTATATCTCAGTATATAACATTATACACTCTATATCTCAGATATAACAGAATACACACTCTATATCTCAGTATATAACAGAATACACACACTATATGTCAGTATATAACAGAATACACACTCTATTTCTCAGTATATAACAGAATACACACACTATATCTCAGTATATAACAGAATACACACTCTATATCTCAGTATATAACAGAATACACACACTATATCTCAGTATGTAACAGAATACACACAATATATCTCAGTATATAACAGAATACACACTCTATATCTCAGTATATAACAGAATACCCTCTATATCTCAGTATATAACAGAATACACACACTATATCTCAGTATATAACAGAACACACACTCTATATCTCAGTATATAACAGAATACACACTCTATATCTCAGTATATAACAGAATACACACAATATATCTCAGTATATAACAGAATACACACACTATATCTCAGTATATAACAGAATACACACTCTATATCTCAGTATATAACAGAATACACACACTATATCTCAGTATATAACAGAATACACACAATATATCTCAGTATATAACAGAATACACACTCTATATCTCAGTATATAAGAGAATACCCTCTATATCTCAGTATATAACAGAATACACACACTATATCTCAGTATATAACATAACACACACTCTATTTCTCAGTATATAACAGAATACACACTCTATATCTCAGTATATAACAGAATACACACACTATATCTCAGTATATAACAGAATACACACAATATATCTCAGTATATAACAGAATACACACTCTATATCTCAGTATATAACAGAATACCCTCTATATCTCAGTATATAACAGAATACACACACTATATCTCAGTATATAACAGAACACACACTCTATATCTCAGTATATAACAGAATACACACTCTATATCTCAGTATATAACAGAATACACACACTATATCTCAGTATATAACAGAATACACACAATATATCTCAGTATATAACAGAATACACTCTATATCTCAGTATATAACAGAATACACACTCTATATCTCAGTATATAACAGAATACACACAATATATCTCAGTATATAACAGAATACACACACTATATCTCAGTATATAACAGAATACACACTCTATATCTCAGTATATAGCAGAATACACACTCTATATCTCAGTATATAACAGAATACACACTCTATATCTCAGTATATAACAGAATACACACACTATATCTCAGTATATAACAGAATACCCTCTATATCTCAGTATATAACAGAATACACACACTATATCTCAGTATATAACAGAATACACACACTATATGTCAGTATATAACAGAATACACACTCTATATCTCAGTATATAACAGAATACACACACTATATCTCAGTATATAACAGAATACACACAATATATCTCAGTATATAACAGAATACACACTCTATATCTCAGTATATAACAGAATACCCTCTATATCTCAGTATATAACAGAATACACACAATATATCTCAGTATATAACAGAAGACACACTCTATATCTCAGTATATAACAGAATACCCTCTATATCTCAGTATATAACAGAATACACACACTATATCTCAGTATATAACAGAACACACACTCTATATCTCAGTATATAACAGAATACACACTCTATATCTCAGTATATAACAGAATACACACAATATATTTCAGTATATAACAGAATACACACACTATATCTCAGTATATAACAGAATACACACTCTATATCTCAGTATATAACAGAATACACACACTATATCTCAGTATATAACAGAACACACACTCTATATCTCAGTATATAACAGAATACACACTCTATATCTCAGTATGTAACAGAATACCCTCTATATCTCAGTATATAACAGAATACACACACTATATCTCAGTATACAACAGAACACACACTCTATATCTCAGTATATAACAGAATACATACTCTATATCTCAGTATATAACAGAATGCACACACTATATTTCAATATAGACATTAAAGACATTAACTTAATACCAATTCCTAAATTTTAAAGACATTAAATTAACACCCATTCTTAAAATTCAAAGATATGTAGTTAACACCCATTCTTAAAATTCAAAGTGGCCTGGCATGGCCATGCTCGTTAAAGCGTGCGACTCGTAATCTGAGGGTCGCGGGTTCGCATCCGCGTCGCGCCAAACATGCTCGCCCTCTTAGCCGTGGGGGCGTTATAATTTAACGGCCAATCCCACTAATCGTTGGTAAAAGAGTAGCCCAAGAGTTGGCGGTGGGTGGTGATGACTAGCTGCTTTCCCTCTAGTCTTACACTGCTAAATTAGGGACGGCTAGCACAGATAACCCTCGAGTAGCTTTGTGCGAAATCCCAAAACAAACAAACAAAATTCAAAGCCTCTAGGTTAATACCTACGCCTACTTTTGTAGACTATAACATTTTTTGTATAAAACATTAGACTTCTCACTTAGGTTTTAGTCCGAAAGAAGGTCGTTTCTCGTAAGGAAAGAGTGAACGAAACGACAAAGATATTTTTCTGTGCTTTTTATATTCCAGTCTTTTGACCAGAATATAAATATTGACTCAGTTGACTACGTGCCCTCTTTCCTTGAAGCACAGAATCTGCATTGCACATGCGTTGGTAATTCGTTTTTGTGATCCTATAAACCTCTCAGATTTTTAGTTGGTTTAGCAAATTTTCTTCAAGCTTCATTTACCACCCCACCCCTTGTATTTAAGATGTGTACTTCAGCTTTGAGATAAAACTATATCCCGACACTGTACGGATTTATAGCCCTTAAAATAAAATAAACGTAAAGCGATCGTTCTATACGAATAAACGTAATAACTCATGGTTATAAAAGGTTGACAAAATTCACAACTACGGTTAATATCATTCATCACACAGATCCCAAGTTTCAGATAATAATCTTACAAATGCACAGATTCCCCACGAAGACTAGAACACTGATGTTTTACCAACAGCTGTAATAATGCTTCGGAAATGACGTCACTGGAACAAGGAGAGCTTTTCGAATGACACATAGCAACCAAGTGTTTGGAAGACATCTCTAATCACTTAATCTATTTCTTCATAAGTTCTTCAGGGGTTTGTGACTGAGTCGTGTTAATTACTTCTCCCACAGATGTCTATATATATTGGAAGAGTTGGAAAAGGACTTTGAAACAATTAGGCTTAAAATAAATAATAATAAAAAACTCACACGACATATAGATGCTGGTAGTATATTATAGTAGTCCAATCTATTTTAACGTTCTCTCAGTATCTGTTATAAGTCCATGAACTTTTAGCCTTTTGGACGGTTATAAACGTACGAAATTTGATCACTATAGGTGGGAAAACTTATTTGCAGAATCGTGATCTTTAATTCAGATACTGAACACGATTAGCTGATTCTATTTATCTATGATAGAGAAAATGTCAACCAATAATTGCAGACCCTTGTTTGTTGGATGAAGTTTGTACTTTCTACCCATCTGAGTTGATTGTAGTTTGAGATGCAGCGACGTAGATAGTTGATGCTCAACTTTGGTTGTAGCTTGCTAATAAGTGTTACTTCCTTTTCTCTTAGAATTCATTCATCTTTCGCTGAGTCTATTATGTTGAAGTGTTTACTATCTGATTTTTCCTTACAGCCTTTACTTATGTTGTTCGAATTGCTAGAGTTATGTAAAAGACTGTTATGCGCATGCTCCTTGAGTGGGTACCGAACGTTCGCCAATGTGACCCAATATAGGCTTGCCTGCAGCCAAAACACAAATATTTGAATACCACCAGCGTCAGTATCTACTGAAATTGGAAGAAAACTTTTATATGATTCAGATCTGTTGAATGTCAAAGATCAAATCGCTAGGAATACACATAAAAATTGTCCTATATTTTCTAGTTGGAAAAAATAGGTTAAAATACAAAACCCCATTAGCAGTTTGGATAAAATAGGTTAAAATACAAAACCCCATTAGCAGTTTGGATAAAATAGGTTAAAATACAAAACCCCATTAGCAGTTTGGATAAAATAGGTTAAAATACAAAACCCCATTAGCAATTTGGATAAAATAGGTTAAAATACAAAACACCATTAGCAGTTATGATAAAATAAGTTAAAATACAAAATTCACTTAGCGCTTTGAACAAAATAGGTGGCAAGTTAAAGTAAAAGAATTCTATTTACAGTTTGTACAAAATAGATGTCAGGTTAAAATGTAAAATTAAATTAGCAGCAGAAATAGAATAAATAACTTTACTTAAAGTTTAGATGAAATATATTTTCACGAATATGTTAGTTAAATAGAACCTGGTGAGGTCGGATGTAATAGAGATCCTTACAACAGAACAAAGTTCTGTTCTCTAGGGTTTGGTTGATGAATCTCAGGTTTGTGGTAGATGTCCAGCTTCCAGACTCTGTCACAGCTATAACTCTTCCTAATCTGAGAGAAAGAATACCAAATCTTGGTTGATGAATCTCAGGTGTGTGGTAGATGTCCAGCTTCCAGTCTCTGTCACAGCTATAACTCTTCCTAATCTGAGAGAAAGAATACCAAATCTTGGTTGATGAATATCAGGTCTGTGGTAGATGTCCATGTTCCAGGCTCTGTCACAGCTATAACTCTTCCTAATCTGAGAGAAAGAATACCAAATCTTGGTTGATGAATCTCAGGTCTGTGGTAGATGTCCAGCTTCCAGGCTCTGTCACAGCTATAACTCTTCCTAATCTTAGAGAAAGAATACCAAATCTTGGTTGATGAATCTCAGGTCTGTGGTAGATGTCCAGCTTCCAGGCTCTGTCGCAGCTATAACTCTTCCTAATCTGAGAGAAAGAATACCAAATCTTGGTTGATGAATCTCAGGTCTGTGGTAGATGTACAGCTTCCAGGCTCTGTCGCAGCTATAACTCTTCCTAATCTGAGAGAAAGAATACCAAATCTTGGTTGATGAATCTCAGGTTTGTGGTAGATGTCCAGCTTCCAGGCTCTGTCGCAGCTATAACTCTTCCTAATCTGAGAGAAAGAATACCAAATCTTGGTTGATGAATCTCAGGTCTGTGGTAGATGTCCAGCTTCCAGGCTCTGTCGCAGCTATAACTCTTCCTAATCTGAGAGAAAGAATACCAAATCTTGGTTGATGAATCTCAGGTCTGTGGTAGATCTCCAGCTTCCAGGCTCTGTCGCAGCTATAACTCTTCCTAATCTGAGAGAAAGAATACCAAATCTTGGTTGATGAATCTCAGGTGTGTGGTAGATGTCCAGCTTCCAGGCTCTGTCACAGCTATAACTCTTCCTAATCTGAGAGAAAGAATACCAAATCTTGGTTGATGAATCTCAGGTCTGTGGTAGATGTCCAGCTTCCAGGCTCTGTCACAGCTATAACTCTTCCTAATCTGAGAGAAAGAATACCAAATCTTGGTTGATGAATCTCAGGTGTGTGGTAGATGTCCAGCTTCCAGGCTCTGTCACAGCTATAACTCTTCCTAATCTGAGAGAAAGAATACCAAATATTGGTTGATGAATCTCAGGTTTGTGGTAGATGTCCGGCTTCCAGGCTCTGTCACAGCTATAACTCTTCCTAATCTGAGAGAAAGAATACCAAATCTTGGTTGATGAGTCTCAGGTGTGTGGTAGATGTCCAGCTTCCAGGCTCTGTCACAGCTATAACTCTTCCTAATCTGAGAGAAAGAATACCAAATCTTGGTTGATGAATCTCAGGTGTGTGGTAGATGTCCAGCTTCCAGGCTCTGTCACAGCTATAACTCTTCCTAATCTGAGAGAAAGAATACCAAATCTTGGTTGATGAATCTCAGGTGTGTGGTAGATGTCCAGCTTCCAGGCTCTGTCACAGCTATAACTCTTCCTAATCTGAGAGAAAGAATACCAAATCTTGGTTGATGAATCTCAGGTCTGTGGTAGATCTCCAGCTTCCAGGCTCTGTCGCAGCTAATACTCTTCCTAATCTGAGAGAAAGAATACCAAATCTTGGTTGATGAATCTCAGGTCTGTGGTAGATGTCCAGCTTCCAGGCTCTGTCACAGCTATAACTCTTCCTAATCTGAGAGAAAGAATACCAAATCTTGTTTGATGAATCTCAGGTCTGTGGTAGATCTCCAGCTTCCAGGCTCTGTCGCAGCTATAACTCTTCCTAATCTGAGAGAAAGAATACCAAATCTTGGTTGATGAATCTCAGGTCTGTGGTAGATGTCCAGCTTCCAGGCTCTGTCACAGCTATAACTCTTCCTAATCTGAGAGAAATAATACCAAATCTTGGTTGATGAATCTCAGGTCTGTGGTAGATCTCCAGCTTCCAGGCTCTATCGCAGCTATAACTCTTCCTAATCTGAGAGAAAGAATACCAAATCTTGGTTGATGAATCTCAGGTTTGTGGTAGATGTCCAGCTTCCAGGCTCTGTCGCAGCTATAACTCTTCCTAATCTGAGAGAAAGAATACCAAATCTTGGTTGATGAATCTCAGGTCTGTGGTAGATGTCCAGCTTCCAGGCTCTGTCGCAGCTATAACTCTTCCTAATCTGAGAGAAAGAATACCAAATCTTGGTTGATGAATCTCAGGTCTGTGGTAGATCTCCAGCTTCCAGGCTCTGTCGCAGCTATAACTCTTCCTAATCTGAGAGAAAGAATACCAAATCTTGGTTGATGAATCTCAGGTGTGTGGTAGATGTCCAGCTTCCAGGCTCTGTCACAGCTATAACTCTTCCTAATCTGAGAGAAAGAATACCAAATCTTGGTTGATGAATCTCAGGTCTGTGGTAGATGTCCAGCTTCCAGGCTCTGTCACAGCTATAACTCTTCCTAATCTGAGAGAAAGAATACCAAATCTTGGTTGATGAATCTCAGGTGTGTGGTAGATGTCCAGCTTCCAGGCTCTGTCACAGCTATAACTCTTCCTAATCTGAGAGAAAGAATACCAAATATTGGTTGATGAATCTCAGGTTTGTGGTAGATGTCCGGCTTCCAGGCTCTGTCACAGCTATAACTCTTCCTAATCTGAGAGAAAGAATACCAAATCTTGGTTGATGAGTCTCAGGTGTGTGGTAGATGTCCAGCTTCCAGGCTCTGTCACAGCTATAACTCTTCCTAATCTGAGAGAAAGAATACCAAATCTTGGTTGATGAATCTCAGGTGTGTGGTAGATGTCCAGCTTCCAGGCTCTGTCACAGCTATAACTCTTCCTAATCTGAGAGAAAGAATACCAAATCTTGGTTGATGAATCTCAGGTGTGTGGTAGATGTCCAGCTTCCAGGCTCTGTCACAGCTATAACTCTTCCTAATCTGAGAGAAAGAATACCAAATCTTGGTTGATGAATCTCAGGTCTGTGGTAGATCTCCAGCTTCCAGGCTCTGTCGCAGCTAATACTCTTCCTAATCTGAGAGAAAGAATACCAAATCTTGGTTGATGAATCTCAGGTCTGTGGTAGATGTCCAGCTTCCAGGCTCTGTCACAGCTATAACTCTTCCTAATCTGAGAGAAAGAATACCAAATCTTGTTTGATGAATCTCAGGTCTGTGGTAGATCTCCAGCTTCCAGGCTCTGTCGCAGCTATAACTCCTCCTAATCTGAGAGAAAGAATACCAAATCTTGGTTGATGAATCTCAGGTCTGTGGTAGATGTCCAGCTTCCAGGCTCTGTCACAGCTATAACTCTTCCTAATCTGAGAGAAATAATACCAAATCTTGGTTGATGAATCTCAGGTCTGTGGTAGATCTCCAGCTTCCAGGCTCTGTCGCAGCTATAACTCTTCCTAATCTGAGAGAAAGAATACCAAATCTTGGTTGATGAATCTCAGGTCTGTGGTAGATGTCCAGCTTCCAGGATCTGTCACAGCTATAACTCTTCCTAATCTTAGAGAAAGAATACCAAATCTTGGCTGATGAATCTCAGGTCTGTGGTAGATCTCCAGCTTCCAGGCTCTGTCGCAGCTATAACTCTTCCTAATCTGAGAGAAAGAATACCAAATCTTGGTTGATGAATCTCAGGTCTGTGGTAGATGTCCAGCTTCCAGGCTCTGTCACAGCTATAACTCTTCCTAATCTTAGAGAAAGAATACCAAATGTTGGTTGATGAATCTCAGGTCTGTGGTAGATGTCCAGCTTCCAGGCTCTGTCACAGCTATAACTCTTCCTAATCTGAGAGAAAGAATACCAAATCTTGGTTGATGAATCTCAGGTCTGTGGTAGATGTCCAGCTTCCAGGCTCTGTCACAGCTATAACTCTTCCTAATCTGAGAGAAAGAATACCAAATCTTGGTTGATGAATCTCAGGTCTGTGGTAGATGTCCAGCTTCCAGGCTCTGTCGCAGCTATAACTCTTCCTAATCTGAGAGAAAGAATACCAAATCTTGGTTGATGAATCTCAGGTCTGTGGTAGATGTCCAGCTTCCAGGCTCTGTCACAGCTATAACTCTTCCTAATCTTAGAGAAAGAATACCAAATCTTGGTTGATGAATCTCAGGTCTGTGGTAGATGTCCAGCTTCCAGGCTCTGTCGCAGCTATAACTCTTCCTAATCTGAGAGGAAGAATACCAAATCTTGGTTGATGAATCTCAGGTCTGTGGTAGATGTCCAGCTTCCAGGCTCTGTCACAGCTATAACTCTTCCTAATCTGAGAGAAAGAATACCAAATCTTGGTTGATGAATCTCAGGTCTGTGGTAGATGTCCAGCTTCCAGGCTCTGTCACAGCTATAACTCTTCCTAATCTTAGAGAAAGAATACCAAATCTTGGTTGATGAATCTCAGGTCTGTGGTAGATGTCCAGCTTCCAGGCTCTGTCGCAGCTATAACTATTCCTAATCTGAGAGAAAGAATACCAAATCTTGGTTGATGAATCTCAGGTCTGTGGTAGATCTCCAGCTTCCAGGCTCTGTCGCAGCTATAACTCTTCCTAATCTGAGAGAAAGAATACCAAATCTTGGTTGATGAATCTCAGGTCTGTGGTAGATGTCCAGCTTCCAGGCTCTGTCACAGCTATAACTCTTCCTAATCTGAGAGAAAGAATACCAAATCTTGGTTGATGAATCTCAGGTCTGTGGTAGATGTCCAGCTTCCAGGCTCTGTCGCAGCTATAACTCTTCCTAATCTGAGAGAAAGAATACCAAATCTTGGTTGATGAATCTCAGGTCTGTGTAGATCTCCAGCTTCCAGGCTCTGTCGCAGCTATAACTCTTCCTAATCTGAGAGAAAGAATACCAAATCTTGGTTGATGAATCTCAGGTCTGTGGTAAATGTCCAGCTTCCAGGCTCTGTCACAGCTATAACTCTTCCTAATCTTAGAGAAATATACCAAATCTTGGTTGATGAATCTCAGGTCTGTGGTAGATCTCCAGGTTCCAGGCTCTGTCGCAGCTATAACTCTTCCTAATCTGAGAGAAAGAATACCAAATCTTGGTTGATGAATCTCAGGTTTGTGGTAGATGTCCAGCTTCCAGGCTCTGTCACAGCTATAACTCTTCCTAATCTGAGAGAAAGAATACCAAATCTTGGTTGATGAATCTCAGGTCTGTGGTAGATCTCCAGCTTACAGGGTCTGTCGCAGCTATAACTCTTCCTAATCTGAGAGAAAGAATACCAAATCTTGGTTGATGAATCTCAGGTCTGTGGTAAATGTCCAGCTTCCAGGCTCTGTCACAGCTATAACTCTTCCTAATCTTAGAGAAATATACCAAATCTTGGTTGATGAATCTCAGGTCTGTGGTAGATCTCCAGCTTCCAGGCTCTGTCGCAGCTATAACTCTTCCTAATCTGAGAGAAAGAATACCAAATCTTGGTTGATGAATCTCAGGTCTGTGGTAGATGTCCAGCTTCCAGGCTCTGTCACAGCTATAACTCTTCCTAATCTGAGAGAAAGAATACCAAATCTTGGTTGATGAATCTCAGGTCTGTGGTAGATCTCCAGCTTCCAGGCTCTGTCGCAGCTATAACTCTTCCTAATCTGAGAGAAAGAATACCAAATCTTGGTTGATGAATCTCAGGTCTGTGGTAGATGTCCAGCTTCCAGGCTCTGTCACAGCTATAACTCTTCCTAATCTGAGAGAAAGAATACCAAATCTTGGTTGATGAATCTCAGGTCTGTGGTAGATGTCCAGCTTCCAGGCTCTGTCACAGCTATAACTCTTCCTAATCTGAGAGAAAGAATACCAAATCTTGGTTGATGAATCTCAGGTCTGTGGTAGATGTCCAGCTTCCAGGCTCTGTCACAGCTATAACTCTTCCTAATCTTAGAGAAAGAATACTAAATCTTGGTTGATGAATCTCAGGTCTGTGGTAGATGTCCAGCTTCCAGGCTCTGTCGCAGCTATAACTCTTCCTAATCTGAGAGAAAGAATACCAAATCTTGGTTGATGAATCTCAGGTCTGTGGTAGATGTCCAGCTTCCAGGCTCTGTCACAGCTATAACTCTTCCTAATCTTAGAGAAAGAATACCAAATGTTGGTTGATGAATCTCAGATCTGTGGTAGATCTCCAGCTTCCAGGCTCTGTCGCAGCTATAACTCTTCCTAATCTGAGAGAAAGAATACCAAATCTTGGTTGATGAATCTCAGGTCTGTGGTAGATCTCCAGCTTCCAGGCTCTGTCGCAGCTATAACTCTTCCTAATCTGAGAGAAAGAATACCAAATCTTGGTTGATGAATCTCAGGTCTGTGGTAAATGTCCAGCTTCCAGGCTCTGTCACAGCTATAACTCTTCCTAATCTTAGAGAAATATACCAAATCTTGGTTGATGAATCTCAGGTCTGTGGTAGATCTCCAGCTTCCAGGCTCTGTCGCAGCTATAACTCTTCCTAATCTGAGAGAAAGAATACCAAATCTTGGTTGATGAATCTCAGGTTTGTGGTAGATGTCCAGCTTCCAGGCTCTGTCACAGCTATAACTCTTCCTAATCTGAGAGAAAGAATACCAAATCTTGGTTGATGAATCTCAGGTTTGTGGTAGATGTCCAGCTTCCAGGCTCTGTCACAGCTATAACTCTTCCTAATCTGAGAGAAAGAATACCAAATCTTGGTTGATGAATCTCAGGTCTGTGGTAAATGTCCAGCTTCCAGGCTCTGTCACAGCTATAACTCTTCCTAATCTTAGAGAAATATACCAAATCTTGGTTGATGAATCTCAGGTCTGTGGTAGATCTCCAGCTTCCAGGCTCTGTCGCAGCTATAACTCTTCCTAATCTGAGAGAAAGAATACCAAATCTTGGTTGATGAATCTCAGGTCTGTGGTAGATGTCCAGCTTCCAGGCTCTGTCACAGCTATAACTCTTCCTAATCTGAGAGAAAGAATACCAAATCTTGGTTGATGAATCTCAGGTCTGTGGTAGATCTCCAGCTTCCAGGCTCTGTCGCAGCTATAACTCTTCCTAATCTGAGAGAAAGAATACCAAATCTTGGTTGATGAATCTCAGGTCTGTGGTAGATGTCCAGCTTCCAGGCTCTGTCACAGCTATAACTCTTCCTAATCTGAGAGAAAGAATACCAAATCTTGGTTGATGAATCTCAGGTCTGTGGTAGATGTCCAGCTTCCAGGCTCTGTCACAGCTATAACTCTTCCTAATCTGAGAGAAAGAATACCAAATCTTGGTTGATGAATCTCAGGTCTGTGGTAGATGTCCAGCTTCCAGGCTCTGTCACAGCTATAACTCTTCCTAATCTTAGAGAAAGAATACCAAATCTTGGTTGATGAATCTCAGGTCTGTGGTAGATGTCCAGCTTCCATGCTCTGTCGCAGCTATAACTCTTCCTAATCTGAGAGAAAGAATACCAAATCTTGGTTGATGAATCTCAGGTCTGTGGTAGATGTCCAGCTTCCAGGCTCTGTCACAGCTATAACTCTTCCTAATCTTAGAGAAAGAATACCAAATGTTGGTTGATGAATCTCAGGTCTGTGGTAGATCTCCAGCTTCCAGGCTCTGTCGCAGCTATAACTCTTCCTAATCTGAGAGAAAGAATACCAAATCTTGGTTGATGAATCTCAGGTCTGTGGTAGATCTCCAGCTTCCAGGCTCTGTCGCAGCTATAACTCTTCCTAATCTGAGAGAAAGAATACCAAATCTTGGTTGATGAATCTCAGGTCTGTGGTAAATGTCCAGCTTCCAGGCTCTGTCACAGCTATAACTCTTCCTAATCTTAGAGAAATATACCAAATCTTGGTTGATGAATCTCAGGTCTGTGGTAGATCTCCAGCTTCCAGGCTCTGTCGCAGCTATAACTCTTCCTAATCTGAGAGAAAGAATACCAAATCTTGGTTGATGAATCTCAGGTTTGTGGTAGATGTCCAGCTTCCAGGCTCTGTCACAGCTATAACTCTTCCTAATCTGAGAGAAAGAATACCAAATCTTGGTTGATGAATCTCAGGTCTGTGGTAGATCTCCAGCTTCCAGGCTCTGTCGCAGCTATAACTCTTCCTAATCTGAGAGAAAGAATACCAAATCTTGGTTGATGAATCTCAGGTCTGTGGTAAATGTCCAGCTTCCAGGCTCTGTCACAGCTATAACTCTTCCTAATCTTAGAGAAATATACCAAATCTTGGTTGATGAATCTCAGGTCTGTGGTAGATGTCCAGCTTCCAGGCTCTGTCGCAGCTATAACTCTTCCTAATCTGAGAGAAAGAATACCAAATCTTGGTTGATGAATCTCAGGTTTGTGGTAGATGTCCAGCTTCCAGGCTCTGTCACAGCTATAACTCTTCCTAATCTGAGAGAAAGAATACCAAATCTTGGTTGATGAATCTCAGGTCTGTGGTAGATGTCCAGCTTCCAGGCTCTGTCACAGCTATAACTCTTCCTAATCTGAGAGAAAGAATACCAAATCTTGGTTGATGAATCTCAGGTCTTTGGTAAATGTCCAGCTTCCAGGCTCTGTCACAGCTATAACTCTTCCTAATCTTAGAGAAATATACCAAATCTTGGTTGATGAATCTCAGGTCTGTGGTAGATGTCCAGCTTCCAGGCTCTGTCGCAGCTATAACTCTTCCTAATCTGAGAGAAAGAATACCAAATATTGGTTGATGAATCTCAGGTCTGTGGTAGATGTCCAGCTTCCAGGCTCTGTCGCAGCTATAACTCTTCCTAATCTGAGAGAAAGAATACCAAATCAGTAGCATATAATGGAGCATCATCTAATCCATATCGTAGTACAGTAACTGCTATTTTTTCAGTGGATTTTGTAAATCACTATCGGTCAAAACTGATAATGAAATTTGGTTTGCTTTTTCGTATAACAGTTGAATTTTATAAAATCAAAATAATATTTCAAAAAGAAATCGTTTCATCAAGAGTAAAATCATTTACTGATTATCTTGTATTGATACACAAACGGTTACCTTTGCAAAACCGTATCTAATTTTGAGCTGACAGACAAAACAGATAATCAATTGCACTCATAGCCATTAGCTGAAGATTATTTGTTAGATAATTGTTTTGCTTATTTATCTGACGATTAACTGTTAGATAATTGTATTGTTTATTTACCTGAAGATTGTTAGATAACTGTTTTGTTCATTTATCTGAATTTTAACTGTTAGATAGGTCTGGCATGGCCAAGCGTGTTAAGGCGTGCGACTCGCAATCTGAGGGTCGCGAGTTCGCATCTCGGTCTCGACAAACATGCTCGCCCTTTCAACCGTGGGGGTGTGATAATGTGACGATCAATCCCACTATTCGTTGGTAAAAGAGTAGCCCAAGACTTGGCGGTGGATGGTGATGACTAGCTGCCTTCCCTCCAGTTTTACGCTGCTAAATTAGGGACGGCTAGCACAGATAGCCCTCGAGTAGCTATGTGCGAAATTCCAGAACAAACAAACAAACAAACCTTCTTTCGGGTATTGTTCTATACTGAATATAGAAACTAGCTATAACTTTAAAATTTCACACTATAAACTCAAACGAATGTTTCTCGAATCTTATTCTACACAGTAAAACGGTCTTTTTAAGAGACATTTTAAGCATTATTTTAGTGTTCAATAGTTGACATATCTGTGTATATGATTATTTTCAGATATTTCTCTGTCAATTTTCAGTTATTCTTTAGTGTAACATGTCTAAAAAGTGTCCAAACAGACTCTACAGTCTCAAGCGAACTTGGACTGGCATAGCCGGGTGGTTAAAGCATTCGACTGGTAATTCGAGGGTCGCTGGTTTGAATCCTCTTCGCACCAAAGATGCTCGCTCTTTCAGCCGTGAAGGCGTTATACAGTGACGGTCAATCTTCCTATTCGTTGGTAAAAGAGTATCCCAAGAGTTGGCGGAGGATGGCAGTGACTAGCTACCTTCCCTTTAGTATGACACTGCTAAATTAGGGACAGATATTGCAAATATCTCTCGTGTGGCTTTGCGAGAAATCAAATCAAAACAAACCAAATTAACTTTTACCGGTAAAGGTTATGTATATATCCGAATGTTAGTTTCGTATTTTTATACACCTATGTATTGTATTTTACTCAAAATATTTTGATAATTTTTTTTAACTTTTTGTTGTAACACTAGAAAAACTTCTCTTATTAGATAGTTTGATTTATTTATCTGAAGATTAATTGTTATATAATTATTATGTTTATTTATGTGAATTATAACTGTTAGATAATTGTGTTGTTTATTTATCTGAATTTTAATTGTTAGATAATTGTGTTGTTTATTTACCTGAAGATTAATTGTTAGATAACTGTATTGTTTATTTATCTGAAGATTAATTATTAGATAATTGTTTTGTTTATCTAAATATTAATTGTTAGATAATTGTTTTGTTCATTTATCTGAAGATTAATTATTAGATAATTGTGTTGTTTATTTATCTGAAGATTGACTATTAGATAATTGTGTTGTTTATTTACCTGAAAATTAATTTTAGATAATTGTTTTATTTATTTATCTGAAGATTAATTATTAGATAAATGTTTTGTTTATTTATCTGAATTTTAACTGTTAGATAATTGTTTCTTTTATCACCACAAGAAGAGAGTTTATGTTTTCTTAGATAACGTTTTCATTACCTCTGTAAAACTGTTCATGTTTTCTATTATATAATTTTTATTTTGTTATCTTCAAGAACACTAGAAACTGGGTTTTGATACTCGTGGTGGGCACAGCACAGATAGACCATTGTGTAGCTTTGTATTTAATTACAAGCAAAACAAAAACTTTAATTATCGTATAACGATATTTCACGTTTTATTTAGTACATCGATAATTGTGTATTTTATTATATTTAAAAACTGTTGGTCCCTATTGGTCTTCCCTTCCGCACCATATTATTGTGAGTAACTTATGCGATTATTCTCTTGAAGCATGCTAATAACGTTCTTTGTCATTATTGGGTAAACTTACATTCCTAAGATTGATAATACTCATTTCTGATAGGTTCATTTCTTGTGTACTTACTAAGATGAAAAAATATCGAAGAGAAAATTCGATACGAATTGCGTAAAGCCATCCTTCACAGTATGTGACAGTTTGAATCAACTTCAAAGTTGAGTAGGAAGCTTACCTCTCAACCGTGCTTGAGGCACATACCTAGCTGATGGAAAACCCTTTTTATTATTACTTTGTTTCTCCTTTAAACGTTGAGATGCGTAAAATTGATATAACAGAAGTGTAAGATGGAATTTTAAGAAAACTCATACAACTTTGTTTCTATTGGATAATAAATTTCAGCTGCTTACAATAAGCAACTTCGTTTCGCATTTAGTATATTGTAGATACGATGTTAGTTACATAGAATTCGTTACATTCTCTAACTGAGGCTTATAATTAAATGCAATCGGGAAGATCGTAATGCAAAAACCACCGGTAGAGGGAGTAGTAGCAAACGACACAAAATGTCTGAGAGGCAATAAATTTTTAAAATATTATTAAATATTTAAAATATTATTCAATAATTTCAAACAATTATTGTGTTGTACGTACAAAACATATGAAATGCGCCACAAAATCAGATTTTCGTTATGGACATTTGATATGACACGTTTATTGTAATTAGATATAAACTCTCACTCCCAAAGACCACCTTGGTAATAAAAAAACTAAAACAATATGTTTTCTCTGAACATAAGTTACTTTGATTTTCTATTTTGTAGATTATAAAAATATTTTTGTTTGTTTCGTAAATCGATATAGTAACCATCTGCGCTAGTTACTTGTAATCTGTCGTTGGTATACGTTAGAACTGGGTTACAGATACACGAATTTTCTTTAATTATTTCAAATGGAATGTCATCAACCAGGGAACATTATTGTAACGTCTTTGTAACTCCCAAAAGTAACGCTCTTGTCGAACTTCTAACTTGACAAGCATCCTTAATAAAACAGCTTTTAACTGGACCGTAGAGAAAATGCCTACTAACATTTTAATCTGAATTTACCCACTGAGGTATGGACCACACACGATACCAGTTTCTGGTCCTACTAAGGTATGGATCACACACGATACCAGTTTCTGGTATTACTAAGGTATGGGGCCACACGCGATGCCAGTTTCTGGTTTGTTGACTTAAAATAAGGTATGGTACCACACGCGATGCCAGTTTCTGGTCCTACTAAGGTATGGGACCACACGCGACGCCAGTTTCTGGTTTGTTGACTTAAAATAAGGTATGGTACCACACGCGATGCCAGTTTCTGGTCCTACTAAGGTATGGGACCACACGCGACGCCAGTTTCTGGTTTGTTGACTTAAAATAAGGTATGGTACCACACGCGATGCCAGTTTCTGGTCCTACTAAGGTATGGGGCCACACGCGACGCCAGTTTCTGGTTTGTTGACTTAAAATAAGGTATGGTACCACACGCGATGCCAGTTTCTGGTCCTACTAAGGTATAGGACAACACGCGATGCCAGTTTCTGGTTCTACTAAGGTATAGGACCACACACGATGCCAGTTTCTGGTTCTACTAAGGTATAGGACCACACACGATGCCAGTTTCTGGTCCTACTAAGGTATAGGACAACACGCGATGCCAGTTTCTGGTCCTACTAAGGTATGGGACCACACACGATGCCAGTTTCTGGTCCTACTAAGGTATAGGACCACACGCGATGCCAGTTTCTGGTCCTACTAAGGTATAGGACAACACGCGATGCCAGTTTTGGTCCTACTAAGGTATAGAACCACACACGATGCCAGTTTCTGGTTCTACTAAGGTATAGGACACACACGATGCCAGTTTCTGGTCCTACTAAGGTATGGGACCACACACGATGCCAGTTTCTGGTATTACTAAGGTATGGGACCACACACGATGCCAGTTCTGGTCCTACTAAGGTATAGGACCACACACGATGCCAGTTTCTGGTCCTACTAAGGTATGGGACCACACACGATGCCAGTTTCTGGTATTACTAAGGTATAGGACCACACACGATGCCAGTTTCTGGTATTACTAAGGTATGGGGCCACACGCGATGCCAGTTTCTGGTTTGTTGACTTAAAATAAGGTATGGTACCACACGCGATGCTAGTTTCTGGTCCTACTAAGGTATGGGACCACACACGATGCCAGTTCTGGTCCTACTAAGGTATAGGACCACACAAGATGCCAGTTTCTGGTCCTACTAAGGTATGGGACCACACACGATGCCAGTTTCTGGTCCTACTAAGGTATGGGACCACACACGATGTCAGTTTCTGGTCCTACTAAGGTATGGGACCACATACGATGCCAGTTCTGGTCCTACTAAGGTATAGGACCACACAAGATGCCAGTTTCTGGTCCTACTAAGGTATGGGACCACACACGATGTCAGTTTCTGGTCCTACTAAGGTATGGGGCCACACGCGATGCCAGTTTCTGGTTTGTTGACTTAAAATAAGGTATGGTACCACACGCGATGCCAGTTTCTGGTCCTACTAAGGTATAGGACCACACGCGATGCCAGTTTCTGGTCCTACTAAGGTATAGGACCACACACGATGCCAGTTTCTGGTCCTACTAAGGTATGGGACCACACACGATGCCAGTTTCTGGTTTGTTGACTTAAAATAAGGTATGGTACCACACGCGATGCTAGTTTCTGGTTTGTTGACTTAAAATAAGGTATGGTACCACACACGATGCCAGTTTCTGGTCCTACTAAGGTATAGGACCACACGCGATGCCAGTTTCTGGTCCTACTAAGGTATAGGACCACACATGATGCCAGTTTCTGGTCCTACTAAGGTATGGGACACACACGATGCCAGTTTCTGGTTTGTTGACTTAAAATAAGGTATGGTACCACACGCGATGCTAGTTTCTGGTCCTACTAAGGTATGGGACCACACACGATGCCAGTTCTGGTCCTACTAAGGTATAGGACCACACAAGATGCCAGTTTCTGGTCCTATTTAAGGTATGGGACCACACACGATGCCAGTTTCTGGTCCTACTAAGGTATGGGACCACACACGATGTCAGTTTCTGGTCCTACTAAGGTATGGGACCACATACATGCCAGTTCTGGTCCTACTAAGGTATAGGACCACACAAGATGCCAGTTTCTGGTCCTACTAAGGTATGGGACCACACACGATGTCAGTTTCTGGTCCTACTAAGGTATGGGGCCACACGCGATGCCAGTTTCTGGTTTGTTGACTTAAAATAAGGTATGGTACCACACGCGATGCCAGT
Source organism: Tachypleus tridentatus (assembly GCF_004210375.1). Lineage (NCBI taxonomy): Eukaryota > Metazoa > Arthropoda > Merostomata > Xiphosura > Limulidae > Tachypleus > Tachypleus tridentatus. The sequence goes on along the minus strand of NW_027467777.1, from coordinate 6,178,670 downwards.
TTCTGGTCCTACTAAGGTATGGGGCCACACGCGATGCCAGTTTCTGGTTTGTTGACTTAAAATAAGGTATGGTACCACACGCGATGCCAGTTTCTGGTCCTACTAAGGTATGGGACCACACGATGCCAGTTTCTGGTTTGTTGACTTAAAATAAGGTATGGTACCACACACGATGCCAGTTTCTGGTCCTACTAAGGTATAGGACCACACGCGATGCCAGTTTCTGGTCCTACTAAGGTATAGGACCACACATGATGCCAGTTTCTGGTCCTACTAAGGTATGGGACCACACACGATGCCAGTTTCTGGTTTGTTGACTTAAAATAAGGTATGGTACCACACGCGATGCCAGTTTCTGGTCCTACTAAGGTATAGGACCACACGCGATGCCAGTTTCTGGTCCTACTAAGGTATGGGACCACACACGATGCCAGTTTCTGGTTTGTTGACTTAAAATAAGGTATGGGACCACACGCGATGCCAGTTTCTGGTCCTACTGAGGTATAGGACCACACACGATGCCAGTTTCTGGTCCTACTAAGGTATGGGACCACACACGATGCCAGTTTCTGGTATTACTAAGGTATGGGGCCACACGCGATGCCAGTTTCTGGTTTGTTGACTTAAAATAAGGTATGGGACCACACGCGATGCCAGTTTCTGGTCCTACTAAGGTATGGGACCACACACGATGCCAGTTCTGGTCCTACTTAGGTATAGGACCACACAAGATGCCAGTTTCTGGTCCTACTAAGGTATGGGACCACACACGATGCCAGTTTCTGGTCCTACTAAGGTATGGGACCACACACGATGTCTGTTTCTGGTCCTACTAAGATATGGGACCACACGCAATGCCAGTTTCTGGTCCTACTAAGGTATGGGACCACACGCGATGCCAGTTTCTGGTTTGTTGACTTAAAAAATCTAAAGCGTTCGATTCCTTGCGGTAGACACAACACATAGCGAAATGGCGTTTTCTCTGAAACCAACACACAAATTCTGTTCATAATTAGAGAAAATATTAATACAAAACAATGTTGAATCTTTCTCTTAATGAGAACTACTAATAACTTCTCTCAGGATCTGACAGAATAAACTAAAACCCTTTCCTTATGACGAGAAACCCACTTGAAACAAAAATGTATCTCAGAACGGCTGGTATGAACATTAGAACTTTTATTGAAAAGGAGAAAACAACCTTCCGACCTTTCTCGGTCATCTTCAGGTTAAGAAAGAGAGAGCTTGCAAGTGACATGTCTTAGGCACGAGAGTACAAACGGGTGAGGGACTGTAGGGGGCGTTGAGGTGGATATTAGGTTATTAATTAGTATAGGTATAAAGGTTTTCTTTGTAGGGGGCGTTGAGGTGGATATTAGGTTATTAATTAGTATAGGTATAAAGGTTTTCTTGTAGGGGGCGTTGAGGTGGATATTAGGTTATTCATTAGTATAGTTATAAAGGTTTTCTTGTAGGGGGCGCTGTAGGTGGATATTAGGTTATTAATTAGTATAGGTATAAAGGTTTTCTTGTAGGGGGCGTTGAGGTAGATATTAGGTTATTAATTAGTATAGGTATAAAGGTTTTCTTGTAGGGGGCGCTGCAGGTGGATATTAGGTTATTAATTAACATAGTTATAAAGGTTTTCCTTTACACTGGTTTAATTTTGGTTTCAGTTGCTGCAAAGGAGAACTTTTTTGATTTTGTATTTGTTTATATTTGTTTCCCAACTTAGTATCTTGGTGTTTTCTATGGTTATGTTGTGTTTATTTGACTTGCAGTGTTCGAAAACGTGTGAAGGTGACTTTTTATGTTCTTTGACTCTGGTTTCCATTTTCTACTTGTTTCCAATATAGAAGTCGTGGCAGTTATCACATTGTATTTTATAAATAATGTTGGTGTGGTGTTTGTCAGTGTAGTTTTTACATAGTATAGACCTCAGTTTTGTGTCTGGTTTTTGAATAAATTTGGTATTAACTGGAATGTCATATTTTGTTACTAGTTTTTGCCAAATGTTGGTTATTTGTTTGCTGATGTCTGGAACACATGGTATACAGCAGTGTAAGGTTTTGTAGTTTGTTGTATCTTGTGATTTATTGTTGTTTATTTGTTGTTGGTCAAAGTGTGTGTGTATAATGTTTTCCATATTTTTTAAAGAAATTTATTGATGTTGATGAAATGCTGTTTTATTTTGTTTAATTCGTCATTAATTTTATCAGGTGAACATAGTTTTGTGTTTGTGTTTATTTGGTTTCTTAATATGTTGAGTTTTTGTTTTGTTTCATGTGCTGAGACCCAACGAATGTATAGTCCAGTATGAGTGATTTTTTGTGGATTTCTGTTTAGAATTGTGTATCAGTTCTAGTGATCGTGAGGTCAAGAAATACTATTTGTTTGGTTTTGTTTCCTGTTCACAGTTGAACTTAATGTTGGATCAAGTTAATGTGGTTGATAAACTAAGTGTGCGTTGTATCCACCAATTGTATCATCAACATATCTGTACCAGTATAGTGGTGGATGTAAGGCTGAATTGATCGCTTGTGATTCAATCTGTGTTATAAAAGTGTTTGCTGGAACTGGTGATACGGGATTCCCCATACTTAGGTCATTTATTTATACGTAGTCTTTATTATTGAACATAAAGCTACACGAGTGCTATCTGCGCTAGCCATCCATAAGTTGACAGTGTAAGACTAGAGGGAACGCAACTGGTCATCACTACCCACCGTTAACTCTTAGACTACTCTTTTACCAACGAATAGTGGGATTGATCGTCACATTATAATGTCCCCACGGCTAAAATGGTGAACATATTTGGCGTAACGGGGATTCAAGCCCCTGACCCTCAGACTATGAATCGAGTGCCTTAACTACGTGGTTTCACAGTTAGTTCGAAGAGTTTAAATTTGGTGTTTCGCCGATGTGTTTTATTTTCCGAAAACTATTACGTGCAAGACCTAAACGTTTTTGTGCTCGAACTGTGAATATAAAGTCAGCGCCCCTTTGCCAAAGAAATTGCTCTCCACACTTTGTGGCCATGGGTGCTTTATAAGTGTGACAGGAAAAACCCTCTATTCGTTCAGATTAGAGTAGTCCAAGAGCTGACGGTGGATGCTGCTGACTAACTACCTTTGCTTTACAATATTAGTTCTAATTATGATCAGGTAGGCTCAGTCTGTTTTAGCAAGAGCAAAAACAAAGAAATATATCTCTGTGAGAGCTTGTAAGAAACCAACGTATACATGTGTCATAAAGTGGCCCCCCGCGAGTACAGCAGAATGTCTACGGATTAAAACGCTAAAATCAGCAGGGGCTCCGCAGATAGTGCGATGTGGCTTTGTTATAAGAAACACACACACTTCATTAAGTTTGATTATATATTTATCGGTTACTAAGAGAATGCTTAAAGCAATCACGTGTCAAACTAGCACAAATATTTATTATTTGAATTTAAAACTAAACCATAAAATGAGTTTTTTATTATTAAAATAGAAACATGAGATCTTACCCATGACGATGTAATAACATTAATTCTTACTTCTATAATTTTATTCAGAAAGTACAACTTCCATTCTACCATGTTGCTGCTCTTTTGATTGTTTGATTGAGCTATCTGTGCTGTGCCCACTGCAAGTATCGACCCTCGATTTTTAGTGTTTTAAACCCTCAAATTAAGAGTACGGTAAATAAATGATTTTTTTTTATATTCTGTGACGGTAATAAGGTCTCAACTCACCAACCAGGGTTACTGACATACTGATATTTTAAAAACATTTTTATTAATTAGTTGTGCAAAACAATTATTGTAAAATTCTTACAAACCTCAGAAGGACATAAATACATTGTATTCTATATAAATCACAAATAAACACACATTGTTTTATATAAATCACTCTGTTAGTAATTTTATACAGTTCAGACAATTGTTATCCCGAGTATATTAAGTTTAAAAACTCACAAACTAACCACTGGGTAATATACTGTCACTAAATCATAAAATACTGCATTGTCAACTAGTCATAGTGTAATATACTGTCAACTAGTAATTGTGTAGTATACTGTCAACTAGTTATAGTGTAGTATACTGTCAACTAGTCATTGTGTCGTACACTGACAACTAGTCATAATGTAGTATACTGTCAACTAGTCAGTTTGTAGTATACAGTCAACTAGTCATTGTGTCGTACACTGTCAACTAGTTATTGTGTAGTATACTGTCAACTAGTCGTCAATAGTAGTATACTGTCAACTAGTCATAATGTAATATACCGTCAACTAGTCATAGTGTAGTATACTGTCAACTAGTCGCCAGTGAAGTAGCCTCCTCCGGCTGTGAGTCGTAGTGTAGCGGTATACTGTCAACTAGTCATTTTGTAGTATACTGTCAACTAGTTATGAATTATGTGGTATACCGTCAAATAGTCATTGTGTCGTACACTGACAGCTAGTCATAATGTAGTATACCGTCAACTAGTCATTGTGTAGTATACTGTTAACTAGTCATTGTGTCATACACTGACAACTAGTCATAGTGTAGTATACTGTAAACCAGTCATTCTGTAGTATACTGTCAACTAGTTATAGTGTAATATACTGTCAACTGGTTATTATGTAGTATACTGTCAACTAGTCATTGTGTTGTATACTGTCAACTAGTCATTGTGTCATTGCACCGACAACTAGTCATAATGTAGTATACTGTCAACTAGTCACAGTGTAGTATACTGTCAACTAGTCATTGTGTGGTACACTGACAACTAGTCATAATGTAGTATACTGTCAACTAGTCATTGTGTAATATACTGTCAACTAGTCATGAATGTAGTATACTGTCAACTAGTTATAGTGTAGTATACTGTCAACTAGTCATTGTGTAGTATACTCTCAACTAGTCATAGTGTGGTATACCGTCAACCTAGTGATTGTGTAGTATACTGTCAACTAGTCATTGTGTAATATACCTCAACTAGTCATAGTGTAGTATACTACTGTCAACTGGTCATAATGTAATATACTCTCAACTAATCACCAGGTGTAGTATACTGTCAACTAGTCATTGTGTAGTATACTGTCAACTAGTCATGAAATTGGTACACTGTCAACTAGTCATAATGTAGTATACTGTCAACTAGTCATTGTGTAGTATACTGTCAACTAGTCATAGAGTAGCATACTGTCAACTAGTCATTGTGTAGTATTCTGCTAACTAGTCATAGTGTAATATACTGTCAACTAGTCATTGTGTAGTATGTCGTCAACTAGTCATAGAGTAGTATACTGTCAACTAGTCATAATGTAGTATACTGTCAACTAGTCATTTATGTAGTATTACCGTCAGCTAGTCATAGTGTAGCATACTGTCAACTGTGTCATTTGTAGCTTGGTATTCTGTCAACTAGTCATAGTGTGACATACTGTCAACTAGTTATTGTGGCGGTAGTACTGTGTCCAGCTAGTCATGGTGCAGTAGTATACTCGTCAACTAGTCATGGTGTGAGTATACTGTCGGCTTTAGGTACGTTGTGCGGTATACTGTCAACTAGTTATTGTGTAGTATACTGTCAACTAATCATAATGTAGTATACTGCTTAACTAGTCATAATAGTAATATATACTGTCAACTAGTCATAGTGTAGTATACTGTCAACTAGTCATAGTGTAGTATGCTCTCAACTAGTCGTAGTGTGAGTATACTGTCAACTCAGTCATGTGGTGTAGTATACTGTCAACTGGTTATGGTGTATTATACTGTCAACTGGTCATAGAGTGAGTATACCGTCAACTAGTCTGTAGTAGCGGTATACTGTCCGGCTAGGTCATGTTGTGGTATACTGTCAACTAGTCATGGTGTAGTATACCGTCAACCTAGTCATGGTGTAATATACTGTCAACTAGTCAAAGTGTAATATACTGTCAGCTGGTCTCATGAGGTGTAGTATACCGTCAACTGGTCACCGTGTAGTATACTGTCAACTAGTCATAGAGTAGTATACTCATCAACTGGTCATAAGCCAGTATACCGTATACTAGTCATACTGTAGTATACCGTCAACTAGTCATATGGTAGTATACTGTCAACTAGTCGCCAGTGTAGTATACTGTCAACTAGTCATATTGTGAGTATACTGTCAACTAGTCATAGTGTAATATACCGTCAACTAGTCATAGTGTGAGTATACTGTCAGCTAGTCATGGTGTAGTATACTGTCAGCTAGCTGATCATTTAGTAATGCTCTCTCCAGCTGGTCATAGTGTAATATACCGTCAACTAGTCATTTGTCCAGCCCAGTATGCTGTCCAGCTAGTCATTGTGTAGTATACTCTCAACTAGTCATAGTGTAGCCAGTATACTGTCAGCTAGTCATGTAATGTAATATACTCTCAACTAGTCCTAGTGTAATATACTGTCAACTAGTCATTTGTGTGGTATACTGTCCAAGCTAGTCCTTAGTTAGCCGGTATACTGTCAACTAGTCATTAATGTAATATATACTGTCAACTGGTCGCCCAGGATAGGTATACTGTCAACTAGCCATATACTGTAGTATACTGTCAACTAGTCATTGTGTAGTATACCGTCAACTAGTCATAGAGTGGCATACTGTCAACTAGTCATTGTGTAGTATTCTGTTAACTAGTCATGGGTGTAATATACTGTCAACTTCCCAGGTCATTGTGTAGTATACTGTCAACTAGTAGTCATAGAGTGGTATACTGTCAACTAGTCATAATGTGAGTATACTGTCAACTAGTCATTGTGTAGTATACTGTCAACTAGTCATAGAGTAGCATACTGTCAACTAGTCATTTGTTGGTATTCTGTTAACTAGTCATAATGTAGTATACTGTCAAGCTAGTCATGGTGTAGTATACTGTCAACTAGTCATAGTGTAGTATACTTTGTCATCTAGTCATTGGTGGCGGTATACTGTCAACTGGTTATAAGTTAATGATATACTGTCAACTAATCGTTGTGTGGTATACTGTCAGCTAGATATGGTGTAATATGCTGTCAACTAGTCATAGTGAGTGGTATACTGTCAACTAGGTATCATGGCCAATGTGGTATACTACTGTCATTCAGTCATAGTGTTGGTATATGCCGTCAGCTTAGTATACGTCAGTAGTGAGTATACTCTCAACTGAATCATAGTGTGGTATACTGTCAACTAGTCATTGTGTCGTATACTGACAACTTGTCATAGTGTAGTATACTCTCAACTAGTCATAGTGTGAGTATACTGTCGGCTTCGGGTCGCAGGTGTGAGTATACTGTCAACTGGTTAGTATTGTGGTATACTGTCAACTGGTCGCCAGGTGTGGTATACTGTCAACTAGTCATAGTGTGGTATACTCTCAACTAGTCATGGTGTAGTATACTGTCAACTAGTCATTGTGTAGTATACTGTCAACTAGTCGCCCAGAGTGGTATACTGTCAACTAGTCATGTTGTAGTATACTGTCAACTGGTCGCCCAGAATATTGGTATACTGTCAACCAGTCATATTGTAGTATACTGTCAACTAGTCATAGCGTAGTATACTGTCAACTGGTCATAGTGTGAGTATACTGTCAGCTAGTCGCCAGGCAGTAGTATACCGTCAGCTAGTTATGGTGGCAGTATACCTGTCAACTAGTCATATTCGAGTATACTTTGTCAGCTTCGGTCATGGTGTAGTCAGCCGTCAACTAGTTATTGTCTGGTATACTGTCAACTAGTCATAGTGTAGTATACTGTCAACTAGTCATGGTAGTCGCATACTGTAAACTGGTGTGACTGTTGTTGTGTACCATGGCCGTTACGGTCAAAGTAGTATACCGTCAACTTGTCACATTATGGTATACTGTCAAAACATAAGTCATAGTGTGAGTATACCGTCAACTAGTTATTGTGTAGTATACCGTCAACTAGTCATAGTGGTAGTATACCGTCAACTAGTTATTGTGTAGTATACCGTCAACTAGTCATAGTGTAGTATACCGTCAACTAGTCATACTGTAGTATACTATCAACCGGTCATAGTGTGGTATACTGTCAACTAGTTATCGTGTAGTATACCGTCAACGCTAGTCATAGTGTCGGCTACTGTCAACTAGTCGAGGGTGTGGTATACTGTCCAGCTGGATTATTGTGTATTATACTGTCCAGCTAGTCATAGTGTAGTATACTGTCAACTAGTCATAGTGTAGTATACTATCAACTAGTCATAGCGTAGTATACTGTCAACTAGTCATAGGTGTAGTATACTGTCAACTAGTCATAGTGTAGTATACCTGTCAACTAGTCATGGTGTAGTATACTCTCAGCTAGTCATAGTGTAGTATACTGTCAACTAGTCATTGTGTAGTATACTGTCAACCTAGTCATAGTATTGTAGTATACTGTCAACTAGTCATAGTGTAATATACTGTCAACTGGATTTATTGTGTAGTATACTTTGTCAGCTAGTCATGGTGTGGTATACTTTGTCAACTAGTCATGTGTGTAGTATACTGTCAAGCCCCGGGTCATATAGTGTAGTATACCGCCAACTAGTCGTATTGTAGTATACTGTGGACTAGTCATATTGTAGTATACCTTCAAGTCATTTGGTAGCGTAGTATACCGTTAGCTAGTCGCCCTGGTGTGTGTGGTCAACTAGTCATTGTGTACCATGCCATCAACTGGTCGTAGAGTAGCATAATGTCAACTAGTCATTGTGTAGTATTCTGTTAACTAGTCATAGTGTAGTATACTGTCAACTGATCCGTGAGTGTGGTATGCACTGTCAACTAGTCATAATGTAGTATACTGTCAACTAGTCATTGTGTAGTATACTGTCAACTAGTCATAGAGTAGCATAGTGTCAACTAGTCATTGTGTAATATTCAGCCTTCTAGTCATAGTGTAGCATACTGTCAACTAGTCATAGTGTAGTATTCTGTCAACTAGTCATAGTGTAGTGTAATATCAACTAGTCATTGTGTACTTTACCGTCAACTAGTTATTGTGAAGTATACTGTCAACTAGTCGCCAATGTAGTATACCTCAACTAGTCATAGTGTAGTATACCTCAACTAGTCATAGTGCAGTATACTGTCTACTAGTCATAGTGTAGCATACTGTCAACTAGTCATTGTGGCAGTATTCTGTCAACTAGTCATGGTGTAGTATACTGTCAACTAGTTATTGTGTAGTATACTGTCAACTAGTCATAGTGTGGTATACTGCCATCTAGTCTAGTCATTGTGTAAGTATACTGTCAACTAGTCATAATGTAGTATACTGTCAACTTCGTAATCGCGGTGTGTATACCTGTCAACTAGAATCATAGTGTAGTATACTGTCAACTAGTCATTGTGTAGTATACCGTCAACTAGTTATAGTGTAATATACTGTCAACTAGTCATTGTGTAGTATACTGTCAACTAGTCATAGTGTAGTATACTGTCAACTAGTTATAGTGTAATATACGGTCAACTAGTCATAGAGTAGTATACTGTCAACTAGTCATAATGTAGTATACTTTCAACTAGTCATAATGTAGTATACTGTCAACTAGTCATATTGTAGTATACTGTCAACTAGTCATAGTGTAGTATACTGTCAACTGGTCATAGTGTAATATACTGTCAACTAGTCAAAGTGTAATATACTGTCAACTAGTCATAGTGTAGTGTACTGTCAACTAGTCACCGTGTAGTATACTGTCAACTAGTCATAGAGTAGTATACTGTCAACTAGTCATAATGTAGTATACTGTCAACTAGTCATAGTGTAGTATACTGTCAACTAGTCATAGTTTAGTATACTGTCAACTAGTCATATTGTAGTATACTGTCAACTAGTCATAGTGTAATATACTGTCAACTAGTCATAGTGTAGTATACTGTCAACTAGTCATAGTGTAGTATACTGTCAACTAGTGATTGTGTAGTATACCGTCAACTAGTCATTGTGTAGTATACTCAACTAGTCATAGTGTAGTATACCGTCAACTGGTCATAATGTAATATACTCTCAACTAGTCATAGTGTAATATACTGTCAACTAGTCATAGAGTAGCATACTGTCAACTAGTTATTGTGTAGTATTCTGTTAACTAGTCATAGTGTAATATACTGTCAACTAGTCATTGTGTAGTATACCGTCAACTAGTCATAGAGTAGTATACTGTCAACTAGTCATAATGTAGTATACCGTCAACTAGTCATTGTGTAGTATACCGTCAACTAGTCATAGAGTAGCATACTGTCAACTAGTGATTGTGTAGTATTTCGTTAACTAGTCATAGTGTAGTATACTGTCAACTAGTTATTGTGTAGTATACCGCCAACTAGTCATAATGTAGTATACTGTCAACTAGTCATAATGTAATATACCTCAACTAGTCATAGTGTAATATACCGTCAACTAGTCATAGAGTAGCATACCGTCAACTAGTTATTGTGTAGTATTCTCTCAACTAGTCATAGTGTAATATACTGTCAACTAGTCATTGTGTAGTATACCGTCAACTAGTCATAGAGTAGTATACCGTCAACTAGTCATAATGTAGTATACTGTCAACTAGTCATTGTGTAGTATACTGTCAACTAGTCATAGAGTAGCATACTGTCAACTAGTTATTGTGTAGTATTCTGTTAACTAGTCATAGTGTAATATACCGTCAACTAGTCATTGTGTAGTATACCGTCAACTAGTCATAGAGTAGTATACCTCAACTAGTCATAATGTAGTATACCGTCAACTAGTCATTGTGTAGTATACCGTCAACTAGTCATAGAGTAGCATACCGTCAACTAGTCATTGTGTAGTATTCTGTTAACTAGTCATAGTGTAGTATACTGTCAACTAGTTATTGTGTAGTATACTGTCAACTAGTCATAGTGTAGTTTCCTGTCAACTAGTCATTGTGTAGTATACTGCCAACTAGTCATAATGTAGTATACTGTCAACTAGTCATAGTGTAGTATACCTCAACTAGTCATAGTGTAGTATACCGTCAACTAGTCATTGTGTAGTATACTGTCAACTAGTTATAGTGTAATATACCGTCAACTAGTCATTGTGTAGTATACCGTCAACTAGTCATAGTGTAGTATACCGTCAACTAATCATTGTGTAGTATACCGTCAACTAGTCATAATGTAATATACTCTCAACTAGTCATAGTGTAGTATACCGTCATCTAATCATTGTGTAGTATACCGTCAACTAGTCATAGTGTAGTATACCGTCAACTAGTCATAGTGTAATATACCGTCAACTAGTCATAGTGTAGTATACCGTCAACTAGTCATAGTGTAGTATACCGTCAACTAATCATTGTGTAGTATACCGTCAACTAGTCATAGTGTAGTATACCGTCAACTAGTCATAGTGTAGTATACCGTCAACTAGTCATAGTGTAGTATACTGTCAACTAGTTATAGTGTAGTATACCGTCAACTAGTCATAGTGTAGTATACTGTCATCTAATCATTGTGTAGTATACCTCAACTAGTCATAGTGTAGTATACTGTCATCTAATCATTGTGTAGTATACCGTCAACTAGTCATAGTAGTATACCGTCAACTAGTCATAGTGTAGTATACTGTCAACTAGTCATAGTGTAGTATACTGTCATCTAGTTATAGTGTAGTATACCTCAACTAGTCATAGTGTAGTATACTGTCATCTAATCATTGTGTAGTATACCGTCAACTAGTCATAGTGTAGTATACCGTCAACTAGTCATAGTGTAATATACCGTCAACTAGTCATAGTGTAGTATACCTCAACTAGTCATAATGTAGTATACCTCAACTAGTCATAGTGTAGTATACTGTCATCTAGTTATAGAGTAGTATACCTCAACTAGTCATAGTGTAGTATACCGTCAACTAGTCATAGTGTAGTATACCGTCAACTAGTCATAGTGTAGTATACTGTCAACTAGTTATTGTGTAGTATACCGTCAACTAGTCATAGTGTAGTATACCGTCAACTATTCATAGTGTAGTATACCGTCAACTAGTCATAGTGTAGTATACCTCAACTAGTCATAGTGTAGTATACTGTCATCTAATCATTGTGTAGTATACCGTCAACTAGTTATAGTGTAATATACCGTCAACTAGTCATAGAGTAGTATACCGTCAACTAGTCATAATGTAGTATACCGTCAACTAGTCATAGTGTAGTATACTGTCAACTAGTCATAGTGTAGTATACTCAACTAGTCATAGTGTAGTATACCGTCAACTAGTCATTGTGTCGTAGACTGACAACTTGTCATAGTGTAGTATACCGTCAACTAGTCATTGTGTAGTATACCGTCAACTAGTCATAGTGTAGCATACCGTCAACTAGTCATAGTGTAGTATACCGTCAACTAGTCATAGTGTAGTATACCGTCAACTGGTCATAGTGTAATATACCGTCAACTAGTCATAATGTAGTATACTGTCAACTAGTCATAGTGTAGTATACTCAACCTAGTCATAGTGTAGTATACCGTCAACTAGTCATAGTGTAGTATACCGTCAACTAGTCATAGTGTAGTATACTGTCAACTAGTCATAGAGTAGTATACCGTCAACTAGTTATTGTGTAGTATACCGTCAACTAGTCATAGTGTAGTATACCGTCAACTAGTCATAGTGTAGTATACCGTCAACTAGTTATTGTGTAGTATACCGTCAACTAGTCATAGTGTAGTATACCGTCAACTAGTAATAGTGTAGTATACCGTCAACTAGACATAGTGTAGTATACCCTCAACTAGTCATAGTGTAGTATACCGTCAACTAGTCATAGTGTAGTATACCGTCAACTAGTCATAGTGTAGTATACCGTCAACTAGTTATTGTGTAGTATACCGTCGACTAGTCATAGTGTAGTATACCGTCAACTAGTCATAGCGTAGTATACCGTCAACTGGTCATAGTGTAGTATACTTCAACTAGTCATTGTGTAGTGTACCGTCAACTAGTTATAGTGTAATATACTGTCAACTAGTTATTGTGTAGTATACCGTCAACTAGTCATTGTGTAGTATACCGTCAACTAGTCATAGTGTAGTATACTGTTAACTAGTCATAGTGTAGTATACCGTTAACTAGTCATAGTGTAGTATACCGTCAACTAGTCATTGTGTAGTATACCGTTAACTTGTCATAGTGTAGTATACCGTTAACTAGTCATAGTGTAGTATACTGTCAACTAGTCATAGTGTAGTATACTGTTAACTAGTCATAGTGTAGTATACCTCAACCAGGCATAGTGTAGTATACCGTCAACTAGTCATAGTGTAGTATACCGTCAACTAGTCATTGTGTAGTATACTGTTAACTAGTCATAGTGTAGTATACTGTGAACTAGTCATAGTGTAGTATACCGTCAACTAGTCATAATGTAGTATACTGTCAACTAGTCATAGTGTAGTATACTGTCAACTAGTCATAGTGTAGTATACCGTCAACTAGTCATTGTGTAGTATACCGTGAACTAGTCATAGTGTAGTATACCGTCAACCAGTCATAGTGTAGTATACCGTCAACTAGTCATAATGTAGTATACTCAACTAGTCATAATGTAGTATACTGTCAACTAGTCATTATGTAGTATACCGTGAACTAGTCATAGTGTAGTATACTGTCAACTAGTCATAGTGTAGTATACTCGTCAACTAGTCATAATGTAGTATACCTCAACTAGTCATAGTGTAGTATACCGTCAACTAGTCATAATGTAGTATACCGTCAACTAGTCATAGTGTAGTATACCGTCAACTAGTCATAGTGTAGTATACCGTCAACTAGTCATAATGTAGTATACCGTCAACTAGTCATAATGTAGTATACTGTGAACTAGTCATAATGTAGTATACCTCAACTAGTCATAGTGTAGTATACCGTCAATTAGTCATAATGTAGTACACCGTGAACTAGTCATAGTGTAGTATACCTTCAACTAGTCAGAGTGTAGTGTTCTGTCAACTAGTCATAGTGTAGTATACCGTCAACTAGTCATAGTGTAGTATACCTCAACCAGTCATAGTGTAGTATACCGTCAACTAGTCATAGTGTAGTATACCGTCAACTAGTCATAGTGTAGTATACTGTCAACTAGTTATTGTGTAGTATACCGTCAACTAGTCAAGTGTAGTATACTGTCAACTAGTTATTGTGTAGTATACTGTCAACTAGTCATAGTGTAGTATACTGTCAACTAGTCATAGTGTAGTATACCATCAACTAGTCATAGCGTAGTATACTGTCAACTGGTATAGTGTAGTATACCGTCAACTAGTCATAGTGTAGTATACTCTCAACTAGTCATAGTGTAGTGTGCTGTCAACTGGTTATAGTGTAGTATACTGTCAACTAGTCATAGTGTAGTATACTGTCAACTATAGAACACGTTGTAATATTGTGATGTTTAGTGTTCACTACAACATTCCATAATGCTACCTAAGTCTCATTTGGCGCCTCGAATTCTGTCAAGTCAACGTACAGACTCTGAAGGCCCCTCATACCTGAGAATAAAGAAACGTAAGAGGCATCAAGGTTTATTTGTATATATTTTCAGAGAAACAAGGTTTTAGAGGAGATTTTAATGTTATTTTAAGAAAAAAACAAAATTATTTTGTTATTTTTAAGGGAAACAAGGATTACAACATTGGTTTCTAAGGAAAACAAGGTTTATCGTGTTATTTTTAGGGTAAACAAGCTTCATCAACGTTTTTAGTTTAGTTCCGTAAAAATTTTGGTTTTGATTTTATAAAAATAATTATTTTGTGATTCCATAACGACTTGTTTTATTTGTTGTACCTGCCTTAACTCAAGACGTTTGGGCTACTCTTTTAGCAACGAATAGTAGGATTGACCGTAACATTATAACGCCCCCACGGCTGAAAAGGCGACATTGTTTTTGGGGATTCGATCCCACGACCCTCAGAATACAAGTCGAGCGCCCTCTACCCACATGGCCATACTTCTGTAAATGTGTTTCGTCAAGTAACTTCGTTCAGTAGTAACGACTGTTTTATATTTCTGTCACATTTACGCTACGATCCCAGCAACTGGCCCGACAATGCGTGTTGTATTTATTCATC
This sequence comes from Tachypleus tridentatus, assembly GCF_004210375.1. Lineage (NCBI taxonomy): Eukaryota > Metazoa > Arthropoda > Merostomata > Xiphosura > Limulidae > Tachypleus > Tachypleus tridentatus. The sequence continues at coordinate 6,163,589 of NW_027467777.1, read as the reverse complement.
ACTATTTCTATAAAATCAACGTTCAATTTATTTATTCTTGTATTAAAGGATGGACAGAGTATGACGTGTATTGTTACGGTGTTTAAAGTTCGCGCGTTTATTTATCATTAGTATATAAATGACTGCATTATATTTTACTATCACAGCCTAAGATTGAATAGGTTAGAGCGCTCGACTTGCAAACTGAGGGTCGCGAGTTCGAATCCCCGTCACACCAAACATGCGCGTCCTTTCAGCCTTGGGGGCGTTAAAAAGTGACGCTCAATCTCATTATTCGTTGGTAAAAGAGTAGCTCAAGAGTTGGCGGTAGGTGGTGATGACTAGCTGTCTCCCTCTAGTCTTACACTTCTAAATTATGGACGGCTAGCGCAGATAACCCTCGTGTAGCTTTACGAGAAATTCAAAACAAACAAATTCTATATATATCACATGGTACATAACAAGGGAAGGAAAACGTTGCAGTACATGGTTTATTAAAATAAGAGCGAACGTCATGCATTACTGTTGGGAACATTCCTTTGATTAATGACAAAGGCTCACTTCTATCTTCAACATCACGCATGAGCTTCCTCATCAATGTAATTGAGAATGATTATTCTTATCTTCATCTACCTCTAGAAGTCTGTTAGAACTCTTCGCTGCCAAAAGTACATTCCAAAGTATTATAATAAAAACAGTGAGTTCCACAATGCCTATGTTACTAATAAAACCTTGCTTTGGTTTTAGATTTTTTTCATGTTTAACACTGATTAATAAAACAATTACACATTGAGATTGCCTAAATGTATCTAATAATTCTGATATCATCAGTGGTTCTGAGTCACGATAATGTTGCTCAGAAACCGTAAATCTGAAATGTTGGAAAACAGCTTGTTTTAAAGCTGTTGGGCTGAGAGACAGCTATTGATTGATTTGTTTTCCGTGGAAAGACGTATGTGCTACAAGTCACATTACGGCTCGGATTTATCCTTCGCATACTTGTGATCGATCGAACAGAAAACTAAGTTTGCTCTGTCGTGGAAGTGCACGTCATCATATTTAGGCTTAGCGAAAAGTGAGAGAGAGTGAATTTTTTTTTTTTTATAAACCACGTTTTCTACGCTCAGTAAAATACCAACAACACATAAACTTTCTGGCATTAGATTACCTCAGTTTTAGTTTTCTATAACATTTAACTTAAACCTAGTATCGAAAAACAGCGTTTAGGGATCATATATCCCAATGAAAGTCACAAAGCAGTACATATAGATACATGAATAAGTCAATACAAAAATACCGTAAGAAATGATAGTATTTTTCAGAAATTAGCTTGTAATATTATCACACGTACATTCCTCATCACGTTAAATTTAACCAGTATTCTGTTTTAATATCGTGTGTTTTTAGCTCAACTGTTACGAATACACATTGAAATGTTTGTGACAGTAGGTGTTGTATGTTCCTTCCAAAATCCATATTCTAAGATTTAAAAGTGAAGGAATTATAGTGTTATAGCTCTCGAACCCACTTGTTCTTCTTTCATTTATGTTGTAAATAAATTGTTTTGAAAGAAAATAAAACCTATTCCAGAGAGGCGAAATAACCTTGTCACAGCTCACGACCAGAAATGAAAAGCACGATACTCCCTGTAGTCTAAA
>NW_027467777.1:6109992-6161452 GCF_004210375.1 Tachypleus tridentatus | reverse complement strand
TACAGTTTGGTCTGGTTTATTCTGAATTTTGCACAAGGAAACACGAGAGCTATCTGCGCTGCAGCCATCCTAATTATGCAGTGTAAGACTAGACGGATGGTAGCTAATCATCACCATCCACCACCAACTGTTGGGCTACTCTTTTACTAACGAATATTGGGATTGACCGTCACATTATAACGCCCCACAGCTGAAAAGAGCAAGCGTGTTTCATGTGACGAGAATTCAAACTCGTACCCTTGCATTGAGGTCGACCGCCTTAACCACCTAGCCATGGTGGACCAAAACACCATTGACAATTCTAAAAAATCATGTCTATCTAATGGTTCTACTCTAACAGTTCCCAGTATGTATACTCTTTTCAGCCATGGGGCAATATAATGTGACGGTTAATCCCACTATTCGTTGGTAAAAGAGCAGCCCAAGAGTTGGCGGTGGGTGGTGATGACTCAGCTGCCTTCCATCTAGTCTTACACCGGGACGGCTTAGGGACGGCTTGCGCAGATAGTTCCCATGTAGCTTCGCGTGAAATTCAAAACAAACAAACTTACAACGTTTAACATCGGGTTTCGACATCTATAGTAGAGAGAGCATAGATAGCTCATTATGTAGCTTCGTTAGTCAATACTAAAACAACGAATTATCCAATTGTTAAAAGAGAAAAGTTAATGGGGATCTTATTGATTTGTTTAAAATTAATGAAATTAGTTATATCAAAGCATCACCTTGTTTCTCGAACTTAATAATGAGAATGGTGGTATAGTATTAAGTGTAACGGATTTACTAGTATTTGTTTTGGTTAAATACGTTTTTGCAAATGTATGTAACTGTATTGTTAAATGTGTATTTCGAAAGTCTCGCCTATTTTCTAAATGTGTAGAAGATTCTTGAGCATAAGAATCAACAATGTACGACTTGTGTATGTAAAATATCAGTATTGCTGCCTTAGCTAGAATTTCTAAAGAATCACCTCTCGCGCTTATAAAGATAACTAACGTAACGCGAAAAGACAGTTTATTCTTGTTGGTTTGTTAAAGTCAGTATACTATAAACCTCGAAAGTTATAATTGTAATTGACGCTTATTAATCGGAAAACTACAGGTATTTGACCAGAACGTTTATAGATTTCGAACATTACAAACCGTTTAAGACCAGTAAATTAACTTTGTACGTTTGTATTTGTTCGAGAACATTACATATCTTAATCGGAGAAAAGTCAGGTTGCAAACGACGTGAAGCTAGCCATTAACAAAGTGTAACATAATCAACATAAAATTTGCTTCTCGTGAACCGTCGATAAAACATTCAATTGCAGATCAGATAAAAGACAGCATTATTTGTAAGTTTGTAAAACTTTATATATAAATCATTATTTGTAACAACTATTTCTGATAACCGTTATTATAAATTGCATTATTATTTGTATATTAAAATGTATTTATATTAAGAAAAAAAAAACTGTGTATCATTCTCGTTGGTCAATGCTTGCATAACGACATTCAATTAACTTCTAAATTAAAATTAAAATTTATGGCTATTCGATTTGTTTGTTTTGGAATTTCGTACAAAGCTACTCGAGGGCTATCTGTGCTAGCCGTCCCTAATTTAGCAGTGTAAGACTAGAGGGAAGGCAGCTAGTTATCACCACCCACCGCCAACTCTTGGGCTACTCTTTTACCAACAAATAGTGGGATTGACCGTCACATTATAACGCCGCCACGGATGGGAGGGCGAGCATGTTTGGTGCGACCGGGATGCGAACCCGCGACCCTCAGATTAAGAGTCGCACGCCTTAACACGCTTGGCCATGCCGGGCCGGCTACTCGCAATCCTAAAACGTAACGTACGTAACACAATAAATCGGATACTTGCTCAAGTTAAATTAATATACGTAAGATAACAGACACAAGTGTAAATTTTGAATGAATAGGAGCTATCTTCAACTAACATTATTGAGGTAGTCCTTAAATTAGGTTATCTTCAGATGGGGTGAAAACAGTACTTTAGAGGATGGGGCAACTGGATTGGCCAACACGACTCAGAGATGTGGTAACATTATTTTCTATCGCCACAGCATCTGAATACACCCAGTTGATAAGACGTTGAGCTTAGCTACCATTATCAATATGTGTTAACACCATGGTGTCTGATTTACTTCAGTCGTCCGTGTTAATATTTTATTCTGTGTTATATCGGTGTTTGGTTGACAAAGAGTCATCAGAATGGCCAATTACTTAATTGTTATTTTAATAGTTCAACGACTGTTTTGTTTTACATTGGAAAATTATCGGGTATTTTACAGTTTTACTGTATCAGGAGTGTCAGTGTTTATTATAATTCGTTCATGAGTTTTACAGTTACTCCATTCGTAATTAATAAATCCCCTGCTGGGACAGCGGTAAGCCTACGGATTTACAACGATAAAATTAAGGGTCCGATTCCCCTCAGTGAACACAGCAGATAGCTCGATGTAACTTTGCTATAAGAAAACACACACACGAAATCATGAAAATCAAAACCCTTTATCTTAATGTTATGATGTCATAGCACATCACAAGAACGATTTCATACTTATTTGTAGAATAAGTGTCTGCCTTCATAACTTACTTTCCTAATCAGACTTTAAATTTGGAAAACACACGCTGTAAGCAACTTGAAAATAAAATATGTTTGCATTATTCAGTTAGTAGAAACTGATTAGAAAACAAGCTAATCCGCTGATAAAATTACACATATTTCGATTAGTTATTATTGATCTGAAAATAGTTTTATATATCACAGAAATTAATTTCATTTGTAGTTCAGTGCTTTTTCACAATTGTTCATGACGCTGTAGTTCAAACCAATTTTCTAACACAAAGTAAAAATATTTAATTACTGTTTTCTTTTAAGGTAAGATCAAATGGATTAAGGCGTTTGACTCGTAATCTGAGGGTCGCGTGTTCGAATCTTCGCTGCATCAGACATATTCGCCCTTTCAGCCGGAAGCGTTATATGTGACGGTGAATCCCCATTTTCGTTGGTTAAAGTGTAGCTCTAGAGTTGGCGGTGGGTGTTGATGACTACCTGCCTTCTCTCTAGTCTTAAACTGTTAAATTAGAGACGGCTAGCACAGATAGTTTTCGTGTGGCTTTGCGCTAAATTCCAAAAACAAACAATAATTTTAATAAATGTATTCCTATTGGAAAATACTTTTGCCCTTTATATATTTACTGTTTAAATCTCACTGGCTGATCGTTTTTTAGATATAATTACCCATTATAATTCTATTACTATTCATACACTGTTAAGCGTATGTATTTTTTATATTATAACATCTGTTCATGTTACACATTGGTATGACCATCGTTAAGGACGCAGAAGCTCGACTTGTTTCACACGTTCAACTTGTGAAACAACACAAATTATAAACTAAAATACAAGTAACCTTTCAGTCTTACTGTCAAACTTTGTTTAACGGTCTTTATATACGTACACATACGTATTTCGAAATTCTATTTATAATGACGTTATAGATATTCCATTATATTAGAAGAACCACAGTGAACATTTTCTAAATAAGATACGCTACTTAGAGGCCATTCAGAGTTATTAACGAGACAAACTATTACTTTGGCTTGAGTGCTACGTTCCATAAAAAGTAGTTGAAGTGAAGGGCTGAAAGAATGTATACTCTTGGGTGGAAGTAACTCAAGAACCACAAGGGTTTATAAGTGCATGTGCTTCGAAGATATCTCTCTGTTCTTAAAGTAATCAACTCTTTGTGATGACTACGCCGTGATGTAAAAAAAAAAAAAGTAAAAACATGTAAACGTAAGCGTATCTCAGTTTTTTACTGCATTTTGTGCCCATATGGTGTTTGTATTCTAAGCATACCTTGATATATTGCTTGAAAAGATCAAATATTAACTAGAAATTATATAAGTATATTTTTTGATACAGCAATGAATAAAATACAAGACACTGAGAACTGATCATATATATTATGTGTTGTTATTCAAAACTTGACGTGCAAATTAATTACGTTAAAACATATAATTACTGATAGATTTTCGATGGTTCAGGGTGATAAAATGATTCATAAACAGTACAGTATCATGCTTTAACGTGTTTAACATTGAAAAACCAAAGTAACCGTGATTCAATATTTATATTGTGTTCTACCTCGTACGCATTAAATTGTAAAGACAACCGATTTCTGTGTAGCAAATAAATTACTCACTTCTTAATAACGTAGTAAAATCTGTGGAAGTGAAAAAAAGCGGACACATTGAAGTTTGCCATTGGCTAGCGTGTTAGAACACGTGTTTCACAGGTTGGAGATTTATTCAGCAAAAATAGTCTTAGAAAAACTGTATTTCCTTGTGGTTGGATATTTACCAGCAGGTAGCCCATGTTATTTCGAGTTGAACAACGCACGACGTACATATAAATGTTGTATGGCACGTGATGTTACAGTTGTCATAATTTCACTTCTTACCGACTTAGAGAACACGCGACACAACCGGTCTTTCCTGTTTTTGAATGATAAAAAAACCGTAAATAAAACAAATTTTTTCTCATTATCAACGGTATCTATTCTTGAAATATCTTTTTTGTAAATCCATATCAGTAGTTTTATATGTTAAAGTAGACGTTGATGGATGAATTATTATTATTTCATTGTACGTCACGAGCCCCGGCATGGCCAGGTGGTTATGGCACTCGATTCGTAATCTGAGGGTCGCGGGTTCGAATCCCCATCGCACCAAACATGCTCGCCCTTTCAGCCGTTATAATGTGACGGTCAATCCCACTATTTGTTGGTAAAAGAGTAGCCTAAGAGTTGGTGGTGATGACTAGCTGCCTTCCCTTTAGTCTTACACTGCTAAATTAGAAACGGCTAGCACAGATAGCCCTCGTGTAGTTTTGCGTGAAATTAAAACAAAATTGTATGTCACTAATAGTTACAAAAATTATGCATATTATTTACAACACAAATAACCTCTGGGATAGTAAGATAATTATGAAAAGATTTTTGAGAGCATAAAATCTAAGAATGTTGAAAATATAAATACATCTATCATAAATTATTTGTTAAATTACAGTGCACATATGCTGCTTATATTTTAAAGAAACACCGGATAATTTCTTTGTATGTTACACAACTCAAGGCTTACCATAGGAATTACTTTTCAAACTAATTACATGAAACTAATAGACGACTAGTGACAAACGGTAGTTGTGTATTTGATTATCACTAGATGTTATCAAACGCAAACTGTACATCAGTGTGTTGTTAAATCCACACAAACTTTCAACATAAAACATTTTAAGTTTATGAAAAAAATCTGTTTAACAGACCAGAAATAAAACAAACTGTGTCAATATATAGTAAGTACTGACCACTGTGACAAGTGGTTCCATTTCTTTACAAAAGTATCTTCCTGCTGGGCAGCCATAGATCTGAGAGTGCAGTCCAAAACACCATACTGGAATAAATTACAGACATGGAAAGAGCAACTTCTCCACGGCTCAAACACAATGTGACTGACAGAGTCATTCATAAGGAGAAAGTAACCGCCATCTTCACCAACGTACATCCTCATGGAAATCCCACGGCCTCATTCCTGTACTTTGTAGAAGCCAATCTAGGGACACATGAATCTTACCATTGATGGATTAACGGCGCCCAAGTACACGTTGGACCCACTACTGTAATCGCAATCTTCAGATATGTTAGTGCTGTGATAGAGTCCACAAGGCTGTTTTCATACTCAGACATGATGGGCTCTAAAGTCAAGACAAAATACGTTGAGGCGGTCTTGAGCTAATCTCTCGAATGATCCTAACATATGTTTCCAATGACCACAAAGTAGTTTCGTTGAAAAATGGAAAAAAGAAATAGCTCTGTGTCATAGAACGTCGAATTTTGCAAAATTAATTGTATAGAATAGATCTGTAATTGTATAGAATAGATCTGAAATTGTATAGAATAGATCTGTAATTGTATAGAATAGATCTGAAATTCACAGAAAATAATAAACAATAAACAACTAAGAGTAAAACTATTCACTTAATGTTTGAAACGAAAATTTCATTTCGTCCACAACTCATAAGTTTTAAGAGATCAATGACCCTTAGTAAGTAGTTAATAACAAATTAGGGTCTAAAATATGGTCTTCTACATGATCTAGACCCGACATGGCCAGGTGGGTTAAGGCGCACCAAACATATTCGTCTTTCAGCCGTGGTGGCGTTATAATGTGACGTTCAATCCCATTATTCGTTGGTAAAAGAGTAGCCCAAGAGTTGGCGGTGGGTGGTGATGACTAGCTGCCTTCCCTCTAGTCTTACACTGCTAAATTAAGGACGGCTAGCGCAGATTACCATCGAGTAGCTTTGCGCGAAATTCAAAAACAAACAATCTACATGATCTACTGTTTTATTCTATAAGTTTGCCTTCATCATAATTACAATATTGAATTACGTGGAAAGGTATTCGTAATTTATAAATCATTACTTATTTAGTCAAACTAACATCAAAAGTTTTCCAGTAGTTTCTTAATTGTCAGATTGTAATATTTGGTATATATGTTTTCAATAATGCAGTCATTAACAATATTCGTGTTCTTTAAAATAGGCAAACTGGTGTACGGAATGCAATCCAAAGATCCAAACAAAAGGAAAGATTCGAACTACAGATGCTAATTAGATTGATGTCAGTTGTGAACTAGAATCAAGAATGATTTTGGAATCTGTGATGGAAAAATATAGTACATCTCAGCTGTGTAAGAAAATAACAACAAAAGAAAAACGTGCCAGATAATTGGATACACGTTGTGTTACATAGTTAATCAGGTGATTAGGATACACGTTATGTTACATAGTTAATCAGGTGATTAGGTTACACGTTATGTTATATAGCTAATCAGGTGATTAGGATACACGTTATGTTACATAGTTAATTGGCCCAGTAAGACCAGGTGTGTTAAGGTATTCGACTCGTAATCTCAGGGTCGCGGGTTCGAATCCTCGTCGCACCAAACATACTTGCCCTTTCAGCCTTCGGGGCGTTATAATGTGACGGTCAATCCCACTATTCGTTGGTAAAAGAGTAGCCCAAGAGTTGGCGGTGGGTGGTGATGACTAGCTGCCTTCCCTCTAGTCTTACACTATTAAATTAGGGACGGCTAGCGCAGACAGCCCTCGTGTAGCTTTGCGCGAAATTCAAGAAAACAAACAAAACAAAACAAACAGGGTTACTCACACTACCGGTCTTTACTTCCATTGTAGCGGACTCTTTCGTGTTGTGTTTAGGCTTAATACCATCATTATGCACTACGACTGATAGTGTAGTTCATACTGTGAAGAAAGTTTATAGAGGATAGAAAATGTTAAGTATAAGTAAGACACATGAGTCCGTCGGAGCACTTTGGAGGACTTCCGAGTTATGTGGTTTCTTGAGATTTCTGTGTATCTATCTGTTCCAAGGAAAAAATAATTGGTTATGATTAGAAGCTAGCGACACATTGTGATATTTTGTTTGTTATCATTCTATTTCAATTTCATAATTTTTATTTATTACACCGTTGATATCTGTGCCATTAAACATTTAGTTATTGTCTTAAACGATTTGCTGTGGAAGTTTCTCTGTTGGATTGAGACTTCAGAACGTCATCTTTATCAACAAATTAAACTCATTGAAGAAATTAAACGTACTTTTCCATTGAAGGTTTTGACACGCTTCTGTTACCATATATGGAAGTATGAGTGTATTTATATATATATCTGCTGAAAGTGTTCCTATAAACTGTATTAATCTGATTTTTATACAACATTATATCTCACTTAAGTCTTATCAATTACGGATCAATACATTCTGTGTAAGAAGTAAAGCCATCCCAGTTCTCCTCACAAACACTTTTCATTTTAGCACATGCTTGAAGATAAGTTTAAAGTTAAATGTAATGGAAGCATTTAAAACAGTTTTATAATTACTAAACAGATTAAGAGAGCCAGCTCTTTCTAAGTGTCGAAATATGCTACTTTATAAGCTATTGAAATACTCAAACGAAATCAAAATTTCCACACAAAGCTGGATGAAAATAGGATTAATATTTCAGATATTGATTAACTGATCTAAGATTAAAATGTTATTAATCACCAGTAGTGGATCGTCAAAGTGAACGGAAGTATATATTGGTTAAGGCGATAGACGGCCTGAAATTGAAGTTAAAGGATCACTTACAGGAAAGGAAGCTGGAGGGCTCGTGGATCCTTAGCGTCTTTACTGTACTTTTTTTACCACGTGTGAGTATAATTTACCATGACCTAATTCCAACGTCTAGTGAAACTTGAAGTGTAATAGAGCTGTTGCTTTCTTCTAATCTGATTTAATAATAGAAAAATTAAAATCTGTTTTTGTTCGCTTCTAAAGTGATTTACTAACAAAAAGTAAAATCCTGATTATGTTCCCTACAAAACTGATTTAGTAGCAGAAAAGTTGAATTCTTTTGTTTTTTTCTAAACTGAATTAGTAGTAGAAAAGTTGATTTCCTTTGTTTTTCTTTTAGAAAATGATATAGTAGTAGAAAAGTTGAAATCTTTTGTTTTTCTCATTTAAACAGATTAAGTAGTAGAAATGTTGAATTCTTTTGTTTTTCTCTTTCAAACTCGTTTAGTAGTAGAAAAGTTGAAATCTTTTGTTTTTCTTTTTGAAACAGCTATAGTTGTAGAAGAGTTGAATTCTTTTGTGTTCCTCTTTTAAACTGGTTCAGTAGTAGAAAAGTTGAATTCTTTTGTTTTTCTTTTAAACTGGTTTAGTAGTAGAACAGTTGAATCTTTTGTTTTCTCTGCTAAACTGGTTTAGTAGTAGAAAAGTTCAAATCTTTTGTTTTTCTTTTTGAAACAGCTATAGTAGTAGAAGAGTTGAATTAATTGTTTTTCTCTTTTAAACTGATTTAATAATAGAAAAGTTGAATTCTTTTGTTTTTCTCATTTAAACAGATTAAGTAGTAGAAAAGTTGAAATCTTTTTTTTTTTATATTCCAATCTGGTTTAGAAGTAGAAAAGATGAATTCTTTTGTTTTCTTAAACTAATTTAGTAGCACAAAAGTTGAATTCTTTTGTTTTCTATTCTAAACTGATTTAGTAAGAGAAAAGTTGAATTCTATTGTTTTTCTATTCTAAACTGATATAACAGTAGAAAATATGAATTAATTGTTTTCTCTTTAAACTGATTTAGTAGTAGAAAAGTTGAATTCTTTTGTTTTTCTCTTCTAAACTGATTTAGTACTAGAAAAGCTGAATTATTTTGGTTTACTCTACGAAACTGATTAAGTAGTAGAAATGATGAATTCTTTTGATTTTTTTCTTAACTGATTTCGTTGTTGAAATGTTGAATTCACTGTCTTTTTTTCTAATCTTATTTAGAAGTAGACAATATGAATTATTCTGTTTTTAACCTGATTTATTAGTAGAAAAATTGAATTATTATGTTTTTCTGATCTAAACTGATTTAGTAAGAGAAAAGATTAATTCTATTGTTTTTCTATTCTAAACTGATTTAGTACTAGAAAAGCTGAATTATTTTGGTTTACTCTACGAAACTGATTAAGTAGTAGAAAGGATTAATTCTCTTGAATTTCTCTTCCAAACTGGCTTAATAGTAGAAAAGTTAAAGTCTTTTGATTTTCGTATCTAAACTAAGTTAGTGGTAGTAAAGATGAATTCTTTTGTTTTTCTCTTTTAAACTGGATCAGTAGTAGAAAAGTTGAATTCTTTTTTTTTTCTGTTCCAATGTGATATAGAATTAGAAAAGATGAATTCTTTTGTTTTCTAAACTGATTTAGCAGTAAAAAGGTCGATTTCTTTTGTTTTTCTGTTCTGAACTGATTTAGTAGTGGGAAAGTTGAATTCTTTTTTTTTTTTCGTTCTGAACTTGTTGAGTAGTAGAAAATTTGAACTCTAAAACTGATTTTGTAGTAGAAAAGTTAAATTCTTTTGTTTTTTGTCTTTTAAACAGATTAAAAAAGTAGAAAAGTTGAATTCTTTTGTTTTCTCTTTTAAACAGATTAAGTAGTAGAAAAGTTAAATTCTTTTGTTTTCTCTTCTAAGCTGTTTTACTGCTACAAAAGCTGAATTATTTTGGTTTACTCTTCGAAACTGATTAAGTAGTAGAAATGATGAATTCTTTTGATTTTTTCTTAACTGATTTCGTTGTTGAAATGTTGAATTCACTGTCTTTTTTTCTAATCTTATTTAGAAGTAGACAATATGAATTATTCTGTTTTAACCTGATTTATTAGTAGAAAAATTGAATTATTATGTTTTCTGATCTAAACTGATTTAGTAAGAGAAAAGTTGAATTCTATTGTTTTTCTATTCTAAACTGATTTAGTAGGGAAAAAGTTGAATTCTCATGCTTTTTTTTTAGAAACTGATATAGTAGTAGAAAAGTTGAATTCGTTTGTTTTTCTATTCTAAACTGATTAAGCACTAGAAAAGATGAATTCTTTTGTTTTCTTTTCTAAGCTGATTTTGTACCAGAAAAGCTGAATTATTTTGGTTTACTCTTCGAAACTGATTAACTAGTAGAAATGATGAATTCTTTTGATTTTTTCTAAACTGATTTCGTTGTTGAAATATTGAATTCACTGTTTTCAAAACTAAACTTATTTAGTAGTTGAAAAGTTGAATTATTATGTTTTTTGTTCTAAACTGATTTAGTAGAAGAAAATATGATTTCTTTTGTCTTTCTCTTTTAAACAGATTTAGTAGAAAAAAATTGATTTCATTTTTTTTAACTAAATTAGTGGCAGGAAAGTTGAATTTTTTAGTTTCTCTATTTTAAACTCATTTAGTAGTTAAAAAGTTGTATTCTTTTTTTCTGTTCTAATCTGATTTAGAAGTGGTGAAGATGAATTCTTTTTTTTTCTTTTTCAAACAGATATATTGGAAGAAAAGTTTAATTCTTTTGTTTTTCTCTTTTAAACTGATGTTTGTAGTAGAAAAGTTAAATTCTTTTGTTTTTGTCTTTTAAACAGATTAAAAAGTAGAAAAGTTGAATTCTTTTGTTTTTCTCTTTTAAACATAATAAGTAGTAGAAAAGTTAAATTCTTCTGTTTTTCTCTTCTAAGCTGATTAAGGAGTAAAAAAGATGAATTCTTTTGTTTTCTGTTCTAAACTGAGTTAGTAGTGGAAAAGTTGAATTCTTTTGTTTTCTTAAACTGATTTAGTACAACAAAAGTTGAATTTTTGGTTTCTATTCTAAAGTGATTTAGTAGTGGAAAAGTTGATTTCTTATTTTTTTCTCTTCCAATGTGATATAGAAGTAGAAAAGATGAATTCTTTTGTTTTCTAAACTGACTTAGTAGTAAAAAAGTTGATTTCTTTTGTTTTTCTGTTCTTAACTGATTTAGTAGTGGAAAAGTTGAATTCTTTTGTTTTTTCGTTCTGGACTTTTTGAGTAGTAGAAAATTTGAACTCGAAAACTGATTTTAGTGGTAAAAAGTTAAATTCTTTTGTTTTGTCTTTTAAACAGATTAAAAAGTAGAAAAGTTGAATTCTTTTGTTTTTCTCTTTTAACCTGATTTAGTAGTAGACAAGGTGAATTATTATGTTTTTCTGATCTAAACTGATTTAGTAAGAGAAAAGTTGAATTCTATTGTTTTCTATTCTAAACTGATTTAGTACTAGAAAAGCTGAATTATTTTGGTTTACTCTACCAAACTGATTAAGTAGTAGAAAGGATGAATTCTCTTGATTTTCTCTTCCAAACTGGTTTAATAGTAGAAAAGGTAAAGTCTTTTGATTTTCGTTTCTAAACTAAGTTAGTGGTAGTAAAGATGAATTCTTTCGTTTTTCTCTTTTAAACTGGTTCAGTATTAGAAAAGTTAAATTCTTTTGTTTTTCTGTTCAAAACTGATTTAGTAGTAGAAAGATGAATTATTTTGTTTTCTTAAACTGAATTAGTAGTAAAAAAGTCGAAATCTTTTGTTTTTTTATTCTGAACTGATTTAGTAGCAAAAAAGTAGAATTCTTTTGTTTTCTTAAACTGATTTACTACAACAAAAGTTGAATTTTTTGTTTTTCTATTCTAAAGTGATTTAGTAGTGGAAAAGTTGATTCTTTTTTTTTCTGTTCCAATGTGATATAGAAGTAGAAAAGATGAATTCTTTTGTTTTCTAAACTGATTTAGTAGTAAAAAAGTTGATTTCTTTTGTTTTTCTGTTCTGAACTGATTTAGTAGTGGGAAAGTTGAATTCTTTTTTTTTTTTCGTTCTGAACTTGTTGAGTAGTAGAAAATTTGAACTCTAAAACTGATTTTTGTAGTAGAAAAGTTAAATTCTTTTGTTTTTCTCTTTTAGACAGATTAAAAAGTAGAAAAGTTGAATTCTTTTGTTTTTCTCTTTTAAACAGATTAAGTAGTAGAAAAGTTAAATCCTTTTGTTTTTCTCTTCTAAGCTGTTTTACTACTACAAAAGCTGAATTATTTTGGTTTACTCTTCGAAACTGATTAAGTAGTAGAAATGATGAATTCTTTTGATTTTTTTCTTAACTGATTTCGTTGTTGAAATGTTGAATTCATGTCTTTTTTTCTAATCTTATTTAGAAGTAGACAATATGAATTATTCTGTTTTTAACCTGATTTATTAGTAGAAAAATTGAATTATTATGTTTTTCTGATCTAAACTGATTTAGTAAGAGAAAAGTTGAATTCTATTGTTTTTCTATTCTAAACTGATTTAGTAGGGAAAAAGTTGAATTCTCATGTTTTTTTTTTTAGAAACTGATATAGTAGTAGAAAAGTTGAATTCGTTTGTTTTTCTATTCTAAACTGATTAAGCACTAGAAAAGATGAATTCTTTTGTTTTCTTTTCTAAGCTGATTTTGTACCAGAAAAGCTGAATTATTTTGGTTTACTTTTCGAAACTGATTAACAAGTAGAAATGATGAATTCTTTTGATTTTTTTCTAAACTGATTTCGTTGTTGAAATATTGAATTCACTGTTTTCAAAACTAAACTTATTTAGTAGTTGAAAAGTTGAATTATTATGTTTTTTTGTTCTAAACTGATTTAGTAGAAGAAAATATGATTTCTTTTGTCTTTCTCTTTTAAACTGATTTTAGAAAAAATTGATTTCATTTTTTTAACTAAATTAGTGGCAGAAAAGTTGAATTTTTTAGTTTCTCTATTTTAAACTCATTTAGTAGTTAAAAGTTGTATTCTTTTTTTCTGTTCTAATCTGATTTAGAAGTGGTGAAGATGAATTCTTTTGTTTTCTTTTCAAACAGATATATTGGAAGAAAAGTTTAATTCTTTTGTTTTTCTCTTTTAAACTGATGTTTGTAGTAGAAAAGTTAAATTCTTTTGTTTTTGTCTTTTAAACAGATTAAAAAGTAGAAAAGTTGAATTCTTTTGTTTTCTCTTTTAAACATAATAAGTAGTAGAAAAGTTAAATTCTTCTGTTTTCTCTTCTAAGCTGATTAAGGAGTAAAAAAGATGAATTCTTTTGTTTTCTGTTCTAAACTGAGTTAGTAGTGGAAAAGTTGAATTCTTTTGTTTTCTTAAACTGATTTAGTACAACAAAAGTTGAATTTTTGGTTTCTATTCTAAAGTGATTTAGTAGTGGAAAATTGAATTCTTTTTTTTTTCTGTTCCAATGTGATATAGAAGTAGAAAAGATGAATTCTTTTGTTTTCTAAACTGACTTAGTAGTAAAAAAGTTGATTTCTTTTGTTTTTCTGTTCTGAACTGATTTAGTAGTGGAAAAGTTGAATTCTTTTGTTTTTTCGTTCTGGACTTATTGAGTAGTAGAAAATTTGAACTCGAAAACTGATTTTAGTGGTAGAAAAGTTAAATTCTTTTGTTTTTGTCTTTTAAACAGATTAAAAAGTAGAAAAGTTGAATTCTTTTGTCTTTCTCTTTTAAACTGATTTAGTAGAAAAAAATTAATTTCATTTTTTTTAACTAAATTAGTGGTAGAAAAGTTGAATTTTTTAGTTTCTCTATTTTAAACTCATTTAGTAGTTAAAAAGTTGTATTCGTTTTTTCTGTTCTAATCTGATTTAGAAGTGGAGAAGATGAATTTTTTTTGTTTTTCTCTTTTAAACTGATGTTTGTAGTAGAAAAGTTAAATTCTTTTGTTTTTCTCTTCCAAGCTGTTTTAGTACTACAAAAGCTTAATTATTTTTGTTTACTCTTCGAAACTGATTAAGTAGTAAAATGATGAAATCTTTTGATTTTTTTTCTTAACTGATTTCGTTGTTGAAATGTTGAATTCACTGTTTTTTGCGAATTTTATTTAGAAGTAGACGATATGAATTATTCTGTTTTTTAACCTGATTTAGTAGTAGAAAAGTTGAATTATTATGTTTTTCTGATCTAAACTGATTTAGTAAGAGAAAAGATGAATTCTATTGTTTTTCTATTCTAAACTGATTTAGTACTAGAAAAGCTGAATTATTTTGGTTTACTCTACGAAACTGATTAAGTAGTAGAAATGATGAATTCTCTTGAATTTCTCTTCGAAACTGGTTTAATAGTAGAAAAGTTAAAGTCTTTTGATTTTCGTATCTAAACTAAGTTAGTGGTAGTAAAGATGAATTCTTTTGTTTTTCTCTTTTAAACTGGTTCAGTAGTAGAAAAGTTGAATTCTTTTTTTTTTCTGTTCCAATGTGATATAGAATTAGAAAAGATGAATTCTTTTGTTTTCTAAACTGATTTAGCAGTAAAAAGGTTGATTTCTTTTGTTTTTCTGTTCTGAACTGATTTAGTAGTGGAAAAGTTGAATTCTTTTTTTTTCGTTCTGAACTTGTTGAGTAGTAGAAAATTTGAACTCTAAAACTGATTTTTGTAGTAGAAAACTTAATTTTTTTTTGTTTTGTCTTTTAACAGATTAAAAAGTAGAAAAGTTGAATTCTTTTATTTTTCTCTTTTAAACAGATAAAGTAGTAGAAAAGTTAAATTCTTTTGTTTTTCTCTTCTAAGCTGTTTTACTACTACAAAAGCTGAATTATTTTGGTTTACTCTTCGAAACTGATTAAGTAGTAGAAATGATGAATTCTTTTGATTTTTTTCTTAACTGATTTTGTTGTTGAAATGTTGAATTCACTGTCTTTTGTTCTAATCTTATTTAGATGTAGACAATATGAATTATTCTGTTTTTAACCTGATTTATTAGTAGAAAAATTGAATTATTTTGTTTTTCTAATCTAAACTGATTTAGTAAGAGAAAAGTTGAATTCTATTGTTTTTATATTCTAAACTGATTTAGTAGGGAAAAAGTTGAATTCTCATGCTTTTTTTTTTAGAAACTGATATAGTAGTAGAAAAGTTGAATTCGTTTGTTTTTCTATTCTAAACTGATTAAGCACTAGAAAAGATGAATTCTTTTGTTTTTCTTTTCTAAGCTGATTTCGTACCAGAAAAGCTGAATATTTTGGTTTACTCTTCGAAACTGATTAACTAGTAGAAATGATGAATTCTTTTGATTTTTTTCTAAACTGATTTCGTTGTTGAAATATTGAATTCACTGTTTTCAAAACTAAACTTATTTAGTAGTTGAAAAGTTGAATTATTATGTTTTTTTGTTCTAAACTGATTTAGTAGAAGAAAATATGATTTCTTTTGTCTTTCTCTTTTAAACTGATTTTTAGAAAAAAATTGATTTCATTTTTTTAACTAAATTATTGGCAGAAAAGTTGAATTTTTTAGTTTCTCTATTTTAAACTCATTTAGTAGTTAAAAAGTTGTATTCTTTTTTTCTGTTCTAATCTGATTTAGAAGTGGTGAAGATGAATTCTTTTGTTTTTCTTTTTCAAACAGATATATTGGAAGAAAAGTTTAATTCTTTTGTTATTCTCTTTTAAACTGATGTTTGTAGTAGAAAAGTTAAATTCTTTTGTTTTTCTCTTTTAAACATAATAAGTAGTAGAAAAGTTAAATTCTTCTGTTTTTCTCTTCTAAGCTGATTAAGGAGTAAAAAAGATGAATTCTTTTGTTTTTCTGTTCTAAACTGAGTTAGTAGTGGAAAAGTTGAATTCTTTTGTTTTCTTAAACTGATTTAGTACAACAAAAGTTGAATTTTTGGTTTCTATTCTAAAGTGATTTAGTAGTGGAAAATTGAATTCTTTTTTTTTTCTGTTCCAATGTGATATAGAAGTAGAAAAGATGAATTCTTTTGTTTTCTAAACTGACTTAGTAGTAAAAAAGTTGATTTCTTTTGTTTTTCTGTTCTGAACTGATTTAGTAGTGGAAAAGTTGAATTCTTTTGTTTTTTCGTTCTGGACTTATTGAGTAGTAGAAAATTTGAACTCGAAAACTGATTTTAGTGGTAGAAAAGTTAAATTCTTTTGTTTTTGTCTTTTAAACAGATTAAAAAGTAGAAAAGTTGAATTCTTTTGTCTTTCTCTTTTAAACTGATTTAGTAGAAAAAAATTAATTTCATTTTTTTTAACTAAATTAGTGGTAGAAAAGTTGAATTTTTTAGTTTCTCTATTTTAAACTCATTTAGTAGTTAAAAGTTGTATTCGTTTTTCTGTTCTAATCTGATTTAGAAGTGGAGAAGATGAATTTTTTGTTTTCTCTTTTAAACTGATGTTTGTAGTAGAAAAGTTAAATTCTTTTGTTTTTCTCTTCCAAGCTGTTTTAGTACTACAAAAGCTTAATTATTTTTGTTTACTCTTCGAAACTGATTAAGTAGTAAAATGATGAAATCTTTTGATTTTTTTTCTTAACTGATTTCGTTGTTGAAATGTTGAATTCACTGTTTTTTGCGAATTTTATTTAGAAGTAGACGATATGAATTATTCTGTTTTTTAACCTGATTTAGTAGTAGAAAAGTTGAATTATTATGTTTTCTGATCTAAACTGATTTAGTAAGAGAAAAGATGAATTCTATTGTTTTTCTATTCTAAACTGATTTAGTACTAGAAAAGCTGAATTATTTTGGTTTACTCTACGAAACTGATTAAGTAGTAGAAATGATGAATTCTCTTGAATTTCTCTTCGAAACTGGTTTAATAGTAGAAAAGTTAAAGTCTTTTGATTTTCGTATCTAAACTAAGTTAGTGGTAGTAAAGATGAATTCTTTTGTTTTTCTCTTTTAAACTGGTTCAGTAGTAGAAAAGTTGAATTCTTTTTTTTTCTGTTCCAATGTGATATAGAATTAGAAAAGATGAATTCTTTTGTTTTCTAAACTGATTTAGCAGTAAAAGGTTGATTTCTTTTGTTTTCTGTTCTGAACTGATTTAGTAGTGGAAAAGTTGAATTCTTTTTTTTTTTTCGTTCTGAACTTGTTGAGTAGTAGAAAATTTGAACTCTAAAACTGATTTTTGTAGTAGAAAACTTAATTTTTTTTGTTTTTGTCTTTTAACAGATTAAAAAGTAGAAAAGTTGAATTCTTTTATTTTTCTCTTTTAAACAGATAAAGTAGTAGAAAAGTTAAATTCTTTTGTTTTTCTCTTCTAAGCTGTTTTACTACTACAAAAGCTGAATTATTTTGGTTTACTCTTCGAAACTGATTAAGTAGTAGAAATGATGAATTCTTTTGATTTTTTTCTTAACTGATTTTGTTGTTGAAATGTTGAATTCACTGTCTTTTGTTCTAATCTTATTTAGATGTAGACAATATGAATTATTCTGTTTTAACCTGATTTATTAGTAGAAAAATTGAATTATTTTGTTTTTCTAATCTAAACTGATTTAGTAAGAGAAAAGTTGAATTCTATTGTTTTTATATTCTAAACTGATTTAGTAGGGAAAAAGTTGAATTCTCATGCTTTTTTTTTTTTAGAAACTGATATAGTAGTAGAAAAGTTGAATTCGTTTGTTTTCTATTCTAAACTGATTAAGCACTAGAAAAGATGAATTCTTTTGTTTTTCTTTTCTAAGCTGATTTTGTACCAGAAAAGCTGAATATTTTGGTTTACTCTTCGAAACTGATTAACTAGTAGAAATGATGAATTCTTTTGATTTTTTTCTAAACTGATTTCGTTGTTGAAATATTGAATTCACTGTTTTCAAAACTAAACTTATTTAGTAGTTGAAAAGTTGAATTATTATGTTTTTTTGTTCTAAACTGATTTAGTAGAAGAAAATATGATTTCTTTTGTCTTTCTCTTTTAAACTGATTTAATAGAAAAAATTGATTTCATTTTTTAAACTAAATTAGTGGCAGAAAAGTTGAATTTTTTAGTTTATCTATTTTAAACTCATTTAGTAGTTAAAAGTTGTATTCTTTTTTTTCTGTTCTAATCTGATTTAGAAGTGGTGAAGATGAATTCTTTTGTTTTTCTTTTCAAACAGATATATTGGAAGAAAAGTTTAATTCTTTTGTTTTCTCTTTTAAACTGATGTTTGTAGTAGAAAAGTTAAATTCTTTTGTTTTGTCTTTTAAACTGATTAAAAGTAGAAAAGTTGAATTCTTTTGTTTTTCTCTTTTAAACATAATAAGTAGTAGAAAAGTTAAATTCTTCTGTTTTCTCTTCTAAGCTGATTAAGGAGTAAAAAAGATGAATTCTTTTGTTTTCTGTTCTAAACTGAGTTAGTAGTGGAAAAGTTGAATTCTTTTGTTTTCTTAAACTGATTTAGTACAACAAAAGTTGAATTTTTGGTTTCTATTCTAAAGTGATTTAGTAGTGGAAAAATTGAATTCTTTTTTTTTTCTGTTCCAATGTGATATAGAAGTAGAAAAGATGAATTCTTTTGTTTTCTAAACTGACTTAGTAGTAAAAAAGTTGATTTCTTTTGTTTTTCTGTTCTGAACTGATTTAGTAGTGGAAAAGTTGAATTCTTTTGTTTTTTCGTTCTGGACTTATTGAGTAGTAGAAAATTTGAACTCGAAAACTGATTTTAGTGGTAGAAAAGTTAAATTCTTTTGTTATTTGTCTTTTAAACAGATTAAAAAGTAGAAAAGTTGAATTCTTTTGTCTTTCTCTTTTAAACTGATTTAGTAGAAAAAATTAATTTCATTTTTTTTTTTAACTAAATTAGTGGTAGAAAAGTTGAATTTTTTAGTTTCTCTATTTTAAACTCATTTAGTAGTTAAAAGTTGTATTCGTTTTTCTGTTCTAATCTGATTTAGAAGTGGAGAAGATGAATTTTTTTGTTTTTCTCTTTAAACTGATGTTTGTAGTAGAAAAGTTAAATTCTTTTGTTTTCTCTTCCAAGCTGTTTTAGTACTGCAAAAGCTTAATTATTTTTGTTTACTCTTCGAAACTGATTAAGTAGTAGAAATGATTAAATCTTTTGATTTTTTTTCTTAACTGATTTCGTTGTTGAAATGTTGAATTCACTGTTTTTTGCGAATTTTATTTAGAAGTAGACGATATGAATTATTCTGTTTTTTAACCTGATTTAGTAGTAGAAAAGTTGAATTATTATGTTTTTCTGATCTAAACTGATTTAGTAAGAGAAAAGATGAATTCTATTGTTTTCTATTCTAAACTGATTTAGTACTAGAAAAGCTGAATTATTTTGGTTTACTCTACGAAACTGATTAAGTAGTAGAAATGATGAATTCTCTTGAATTTCTCTTCGAAACTGGTTTAATAGTAGAAAAGTTAAAGTCTTTTGATTTTCGTATCTAAACTAAGTTAGTGGTAGTAAAGATGAATTCTTTTGTTTTTCTCTTTTAAACTGGTTCAGTAGTAGAAAAGTTGAATTCTTTTTTTTTTCTGTTCCAATGTGATATAGAATTAGAAAAGATGAATTCTTTTGTTTTCTAAACTGATTTAGCAGTAAAAAGGTTGATTTCTTTTGTTTTTCTGTTCTGAACTGATTTAGTAGTGGAAAAGTTGAATTCTTTTTTTTTTCGTTCTGAACTTGTTGAGTAGTAGAAAATTTGAACTCTAAAACTGATTTTTGTAGTAGAAAACTTAAATTTTTTTGTTTTTGTCTTTTAACAGATTAAAAGTAGAAAAGTTGAATTCTTTTATTTTCTCTTTAAACAGATAAAGTAGTAGAAAAGTTAAATTCTTTTGTTTTTCTCTTCTAAGCTGTTTTACTACTACAAAAGCTGAATTATTTTGGTTTACTCTTCGAAACTGATTAAGTAGTAGAAATGATGAATTCTTTTGATTTTTTTTCTTAACTGATTTTGTTGTTGAAATGTTGAATTCACTGTCTTTTGTTCTAATCTTATTTAGATGTAGACAATATGAATTATTCTGTTTTTAACCTGATTTATTAGTAGAAAAATTGAATTATTTTGTTTTTCTAATCTAAACTGATTTAGTAAGAGAAAAGTTGAATTCTATTGTTTTTCTATTCTAAACTGATTTAGTAGGGAAAAAGTTGAATTCTCATGCTTTTTTTTTTAGAAACTGATATAGTAGTAGAAAAGTTGAATTCGTTTGTTTTTCTATTCTAAACTGATTAAGCACTAGAAAAGATGAATTCTTTTGTTTTTCTTTTCTAAGCTGATTTTGTACCAGAAAAGCTGAATATTTTGGTTTACTCTTCGAAACTGATTAACTATTAGAAATGATGAATTCTTTTGATTTTTTCTAAACTGATTTCGTTGTTGAAATATTGAATTCACTGTTTTCAAAACTAAACTTATTTAGTAGTTGAAAAGTTGAATTATTATGTTTTTTTGTTCTAAACTGATTTAGTAGAAGAAAATATGATTTCTTTTGTCTTTCTCTTTTAAACTGATTTAATAGAAAAAAATTGATTTCATTTTTTTAAACTAAATTAGTGGCAGAAAAGTTGAATTTTTTAGTTTCTCTATTTTAAACTCATTTAGTAGTTAAAAAGTTGTATTCTTTTTTTTTCTGTTCTAATCTGATTTAGAAGTGGTGAAGATGAATTCTTTTGTTTTTCTTTTCAAACAGATATATTGGAAGAAAAGTTTAATTCTTTTGTTTTTCTCTTTTAAACTGATGTTTGTAGTAGAAAAGTTAAATTCTTTTGTTTTTCTCTTTTAAACATAATAAGTAGTAGAAAAGTTAAATTCTTCTGTTTTTCTCTTCTAAGCTGATTAAGGAGTAAAAAAGATGAATTCTTTTGTTTTTCTGTTCTAAACTGAGTTAGTAGTGGAAAAGTTGAATTCTTTTGTTTTCTTAAACTGATTTAGTACAACAAAAGGTGAATTTTTGGTTTCTATTCTAAAGTGATTTAGTAGTGGAAAATTGAATTCTTTTTTTTTTCTGTTCCAATGTGATATAGAAGTAGAAAAGATGAATTCTTTTGTTTTCTAAACTGACTTAGTAGTAAAAAAGTTGATTTCTTTTGTTTTTCTGTTCTGAACTGATTTAGTAGTGGAAAAGTTGAATTCTTTTGTTTTTTCGTTCTGGACTTATTGAGTAGTAGAAAATTTGAACTCGAAAACTGATTTTAGTGGTAGAAAAGTTGAATTTTTTAGTTTCTCTATTTTAAACTCATTTAGTAGTTAAAAAGTTGTATTCGTTTTTTCTGTTCTAATCTGATTTAGAAGTGGAGAAGATGAATTTTTTTTGTTTTTCTCTTTTAAACTGATGTTTGTAGTAGAAAAGTTAAATTCTTTTGTTTTTCTCTTCCAAGCTGTTTTAGTACTACAAAAGCTTAATTATTTTTGTTTACTCTTCGAAACTGATTAAGTAGTAAAATGATGAAATCTTTTGATTTTTTTTCTTAACTGATTTCGTTGTTGAAATGTTGAATTCACTGTTTTTTGCGAATTTTATTTAGAAGTAGACGATATGAATTATTCTGTTTTTTAACCTGATTTAGTAGTAGAAAAGTTGAATTATTATGTTTTTCTGATCTAAACTGATTTAGTAAGAGAAAAGATGAATTCTATTGTTTTTCTATTCTAAACTGATTTAGTACTAGAAAAGCTGAATTATTTTGGTTTACTCTACGAAACTGATTAAGTAGTAGAAATGATGAATTCTCTTGAATTTCTCTTCGAAACTGGTTTAATAGTAGAAAAGTTAAAGTCTTTTGATTTTCGTATCTAAACTAAGTTAGTGGTAGTAAAGATGAATTCTTTTGTTTTTCTCTTTTAAACTGGTTCAGTAGTAGAAAAGTTGAATTCTTTTTTTTTTCTGTTCCAATGTGATATAGAATTAGAAAAGATGAATTCTTTTGTTTTCTAAACTGATTTAGCAGTAAAAAGGTTGATTTCTTTT
The DNA here is from genome assembly GCF_004210375.1 of Tachypleus tridentatus. Taxonomy (NCBI): domain Eukaryota; kingdom Metazoa; phylum Arthropoda; class Merostomata; order Xiphosura; family Limulidae; genus Tachypleus; species Tachypleus tridentatus. Next base: position 6,139,351 of record NW_027467777.1, on the reverse strand, counting down.
GTTTTTCTGTTCTGAACTGATTTAGTAGTGGAAAAGTTGATTTCTTTTTTTTTTTTCGTTCTGAACTTGTTGAGTAGTAGAAAATTTGAACTCTAAAACTGATTTTTGTAGTAGAAAACTTAAATTTTTTTGTTTTTGTCTTTTAACAGATTAAAAAGTAGAAAAGTTGAATTCTTTTATTTTTCTCTTTTAAACAGATAAAGTAGTAGAAAAGTTAAATTCTTTTGTTTTTCTCTTCTAAGCTGTTTTACTACTACAAAAGCTGAATTATTTTGGTTTACTCTTCGAAACTGATTAAGTAGTAGAAATGATGAATTCTTTTGATTTTTTTCTTAACTGATTTTGTTGTTGAAATGTTGAATTCACTGTCTTTTGTTCTAATCTTATTTAGATGTAGACAATATGAATTATTCTGTTTTTAACCTGATTTATTAGTAGAAAAATTGAATTATTTTGTTTTTCTAATCTAAACTGATTTAGTAAGAGAAAAGTTGAATTCTATTGTTTTTATATTCTAAACTGATTAAGCACTAGAAAAGATGAATTCTTTTGTTTTTCTTTTCTAAACTGATTTAGTAGAAGAAAATATGATTTCTTTTGTCTTTCTCTTTTAAACTGATTTAATAGAAAAAAATTGATTTCATTTTTTTAAACTAAATTAGTGGCAGAAAAGTTGAATTTTTTTTAGTTTATCTATTTTAAACTCATTTAGTAGTTAAAAGTTGTATTCTTTTTTTTTCTGTTCTAATCTGATTTAGAAGTGGTGAAGATGAATTCTTTTGTTTTTCTTTTCAAACAGATATATTGGAAGAAAAGTTTAATTCTTTTGTTTTTCTCTTTTAAACTGATGTTTGTAGTAGAAAAGTTAAATTCTTTTGTTTTTGTCTTTTAAACTGATTAAAAAGTAGAAAAGTTGAATTCTTTTGTTTTTCTCTTTTAAACATAATAAGTAGTAGAAAAGTTAAATTCTTCTGTTTTTCTCTTCTAAGCTGATTAAGGAGTAAAAAAGATGAATTCTTTTGTTTTTCTGTTCTAAACTGAGTTAGTAGTGGAAAAGTTGAATTCTTTTGTTTTCTTAAACTGATTTAGTACAACAAAAGTTGAATTTTGGTTTCTATTCTAAAGTGATTTAGTAGTGGAAAAATTGAATTCTTTTTTTTTTCTGTTCCAATGTGATATAGAAGTAGAAAAGATGAATTCTTTTGTTTTCTAAACTGACTTAGTAGTAAAAAAGTTGATTTCTTTTGTTTTTCTGTTCTGAACTGATTTAGTAGTGGAAAAGTTGAATTCTTTTGTTTTTCGTTCTGGACTTATTGAGTAGTAGAAAATTTGAACTCGAAAACTGATTTTAGTGGTAGAAAAGTTAAATTCTTTTGTTTTTGTCTTTAAACAGATTAAAAGTAGAAAAGTTGAATTCTTTTGTCTTTCTCTTTTAAACTGATTTAGTAGAAAAAATTAATTTCATTTTTTTTTAACTAAATTAGTGGTAGAAAAGTTGAATTTTTAGTTTCTCTATTTTAAACTCATTTAGTAGTTAAAAAGTTGTATTCGTTTTTTCTGTTCTAATCTGATTTAGAAGTGGAGAAGATGAATTTTTTTTTTTTTTCTCTTTTAAACTGATGTTTGTAGTAGAAAAGTTAAATTCTTTTGTTTTTCTCTTCCAAGCTGTTTTAGTACTGCAAAAGCTTAATTATTTTTGTTTACTCTTCGAAACTGATTAAGTAGTAGAAATGATTAAATCTTTTGATTTTTTTTCTTAACTGATTTCGTTGTTGAAATGTTGAATTCACTGTTTTTTGCGAATTTTATTTAGAAGTAGACGATATGAATTATTCTGTTTTTTAACCTGATTTAGTAGTAGAAAAGTTGAATTATTATGTTTTTCTGATCTAAACTGATTTAGTAAGAGAAAAGATGAATTCTATTGTTTTTCTATTCTAAACTGATTTAGTACTAGAAAAGCTGAATTATTTTGGTTTACTCTACGAAACTGATTAAGTAGTAGAAATGATGAATTCTCTTGAATTTCTCTTCGAAACTGGTTTAATAGTAGAAAAGTTAAAGTCTTTTGATTTTCGTATCTAAACTAAGTTAGTGGTAGTAAAGATGAATTCTTTTGTTTTTCTCTTTTAAACTGGTTCAGTAGTAGAAAAGTTGAATTCTTTTTTTTTTCTGTTCCAATGTGATATAGAATTAGAAAAGATGAATTCTTTTGTTTTCTAAACTGATTTAGCAGTAAAAGGTTGATTTCTTTTGTTTTCTGTTCTGAACTGATTTAGTAGTGGGAAAGTTGAATTCTTTTTTTTTTCGTTCTGAACTTGTTGAGTAGTAGAAAATTTGAACTCTAAAACTGATTTTGTAGTAGAAAAGTTAAATTCTTTTGTTTTTGTCTTTTAAACAGATTAAAAAGTAGAAAAGTTGAATTCTTTTGTTTTCTCTTTTAAACAGATTAAGTAGTAGAAAAGTTAAATTCTTTTGTTTTTCTCTTCTAAGCTGTTTTACTGCTACAAAAGCTGAATTATTTTGGTTTACTCTTCGAAACTGATTAAGTAGTAGAAATGATGAATTCTTTTGATTTTTTTCTTAACTGATTTCGTTGTTGAAATGTTGAATTCACTGTCTTTTTTTCTAATCTTATTTAGAAGTAGACTATGAATTATTCTGTTTTTAACCTGATTTATTAGTAGAAAAATTGAATTATTATGTTTTTCTGATCTAAACTGATTTAGTAAGAGAAAAGTTGAATTCTATTGTTTTTCTATTCTAAACTGATTTAGTAGGGAAAAAGTTGAATTCTCATGCTTTTTTTTTAGAAACTGATATAGTAGTAGAAAAGTTGAATTCGTTTGTTTTTCTATTCTAAACTGATTAAGCACTAGAAAAGATGAATTCTTTTGTTTTTCTTTTCTAAGCTGATTTTGTACCAGAAAAGCTGAATTATTTTGGTTTACTCTTCGAAACTGATTAACTAGTAGAAATGATGAATTCTTTTGATTTTTTTCTAAACTGATTTCGTTGTTGAAATATTGAATTCACTGTTTTCAAAACTAAACTTATTTAGTAGTTGAAAAGTTGAATTATTATGTTTTTTTGTTCTAAACTGATTTAGTAGAAGAAAATATGATTTCTTTTGTCTTTCTCTTTTAAACAGATTTAGTAGAAAAAAATTGATTTCATTTTTTTTAACTAAATTAGTGGCAGGAAAGTTGAATTTTTTAGTTTCTCTATTTTAAACTCATTTAGTAGTTAAAAAGTTGTATTCTTTTTTTCTGTTCTAATCTGATTTAGAAGTGGTGAAGATGAATTCTTTTTTTTTTCTTTTCAAACAGATATATTGGAAGAAAAGTTTAATTCTTTTGTTTTTCTCTTTTAAACTGATGTTTGTAGTAGAAAAGTTAAATTCTTTTGTTTTTGTCTTTTAAACAGATTAAAAAGTAGAAAAGTTGAATTCTTTTGTTTTTCTCTTTTAAACATAATAAGTAGTAGAAAAGTTAAATTCTTCTGTTTTTCTCTTCTAAGCTGATTAAGGAGTAAAAAAGATGAATTCTTTTGTTTTTCTGTTCTAAACTGAGTTAGTAGTGGAAAAGTTGAATTCTTTTGTTTTCTTAAACTGATTTAGTACAACAAAAGTTGAATTTTTGGTTTCTATTCTAAAGTGATTTAGTAGTGGAAAAGTTGATTTCTTATTTTTTTCTCTTCCAATGTGATATAGAAGTAGAAAAGATGAATTCTTTTGTTTTCTAAACTGACTTAGTAGTAAAAAAGTTGATTTCTTTTGTTTTTCTGTTCTTAACTGATTTAGTAGTGGAAAAGTTGAATTCTTTTGTTTTTTCGTTCTGGACTTTTTGAGTAGTAGAAAATTTGAACTCGAAAACTGATTTTAGTGGTAAAAAAGTTAAATTCTTTTGTTTTTGTCTTTTAAACAGATTAAAAAGTAGAAAAGTTGAATTCTTTTGTTTTTCTCTTTTAACCTGATTTAGTAGTAGACAAGGTGAATTATTATGTTTTTCTGATCTAAACTGATTTAGTAAGAGAAAAGTTGAATTCTATTGTTTTTCTATTCTAAACTGATTTAGTACTAGAAAAGCTGAATTATTTTGGTTTACTCTACCAAACTGATTAAGTAGTAGAAAGGATGAATTCTCTTGATTTTCTCTTCCAAACTGGTTTAATAGTAGAAAAGGTAAAGTCTTTTGATTTTCGTTTCTAAACTAAGTTAGTGGTAGTAAAGATGAATTCTTTTGTTTTTCTCTTTTAAACTGGTTCAGTATTAGAAAAGTTAAATTCTTTTGTTTTTCTGTTCAAAACTGATTTAGTAGTAGAAAGATGAATTATTTTGTTTTCTTAAACTGAATTAGTAGTAAAAAAGTCGAAATCTTTTGTTTTTTTATTCTGAACTGATTTAGTAGCAAAAAAGTAGAATTCTTTTGTTTTCTTAAACTGATTTACTACAACAAAAGTTGAATTTTTTGTTTTTCTATTCTAAAGTGATTTAGTAGTGGAAAAGTTGATTCTTTTTTTTTCTGTTCCAATGTGATATAGAAGTAGAAAAGATGAATTCTTTTGTTTTTTTATTCTGAACTGATTTAGTAGCAAAAAAGTAGAATTCTTTTGTTTTCTTAAACTGATTTACTACAACAAAAGTTGAATTTTTTGTTTTTCTATTCTAAAGTGATTTAGTAGTGGAAAAGTTGATTCTTTTTTTTTTCTGTTCCAATGTGATATAGAAGTAGAAAAGATGAATTCTTTTGTTTTCTAAACTGATTTAGTAGTAAAAAAGTTGATTTCTTTTGTTTTTCTGTTCTGAACTGATTTAGTAGTGGGAAAGTTGAATTCTTTTTTTTTTTTCGTTCTGAACTTGTTGAGTAGTAGAAAATTTGAACTCTAAAACTGATTTTTGTAGTAGAAAAGTTAAATTCTTTTGTTTTTCTCTTTTAGACAGATTAAAAAGTAGAAAAGTTGAATTCTTTTGTTTTTCTCTTTTAAACAGATTAAGTAGTAGAAAAGTTAAATCCTTTTGTTTTTCTCTTCTAAGCTGTTTTACTACTACAAAAGCTGAATTATTTTGGTTTACTCTTAGAAACTGATTAAGTAGTAGAAATGATGAATTCTTTTGATTTTTTTCTTAACTGATTTCGTTGTTGAAATGTTGAATTCATGTCTTTTTTTCTAATCTTATTTAGAAGTAGACAATATGAATTATTCTGTTTTTAACCTGATTTATTAGTAGAAAAATTGAATTATTATGTTTTTCTGATCTAAACTGATTTAGTAAGAGAAAAGTTGAATTCTATTGTTTTTCTATTCTAAACTGATTTAGTAGGGAAAAAGTTGAATTCTCATGTTTTTTTTTTTAGAAACTGATATAGTAGTAGAAAAGTTGAATTCGTTTGTTTTTCTATTCTAAACTGATTAAGCACTAGAAAAGATGAATTCTTTTGTTTTTCTTTTCTAAGCTGATTTTGTACCAGAAAAGCTGAATTATTTTGGTTTACTTTTCGAAACTGATTAACAAGTAGAAATGATGAATTCTTTTGATTTTTTTCTAAACTGATTTCGTTGTTGAAATATTGAATTCACTGTTTTCAAAACTAAACTTATTTAGTAGTTGAAAAGTTGAATTATTATGTTTTTTTGTTCTAAACTGATTTAGTAGAAGAAAATATGATTTCTTTTGTCTTTCTCTTTTAAACTGATTTTTAGAAAAAAATTGATTTCATTTTTTTAACTAAATTATTGGCAGAAAAGTTGAATTTTTTAGTTTCTCTATTTTAAACTCATTTAGTAGTTAAAAAGTTGTATTCTTTTTTTCTGTTCTAATCTGATTTAGAAGTGGTGAAGATGAATTCTTTTGTTTTTCTTTTTCAAACAGATATATTGGAAGAAAAGTTTAATTCTTTTGTTTTTCTCTTTTAAACTGATGTTTGTAGTAGAAAAGTTAAATTCTTTTGTTTTTGTCTTTTAAACTGATTAAAAAGTAGAAAAGTTAAATTCTTTTGTTTTTCTCTTCTAAGCTGTTTTACTACTACAAAAGCTGAATTATTTTGGTTTACTCTTCGAAACTGATTAAGTAGTAGAAATGATGAATTCTTTTGATTTTTTTCTTAACTGATTTTGTTGTTGAAATGTTGAATTCACTGTCTTTTGTTCTAATCTTATTTAGATGTAGACAATATGAATTATTCTGTTTTTAACCTGATTTATTAGTAGAAAAATTGAATTATTTTGTTTTTCTAATCTAAACTGATTTAGTAAGAGAAAAGTTGAATTCTATTGTTTTTATATTCTAAACTGATTAAGCACTAGAAAAGATGAATTCTTTTGTTTTTCTTTTCTAAGCTGATTTCGTACCAGAAAAGCTGAATATTTTGGTTTACTCTTCGAAACTGATTAACTAGTAGAAATGATGAATTCTTTTGATTTTTTTCTAAACTGATTTCGTTGTTGAAATATTGAATTCACTGTTTTCAAAACTAAACTTATTTAGTAGTTGAAAAGTTGAATTATTATGTTTTTTTGTTCTAAACTGATTTAGTAGAAGAAAATATGATTTCTTTTGTCTTTCTCTTTTAAACTGATTTAATAGAAAAAAATTGATTTCATTTTTTTAAACTAAATTAGTGGCAGAAAAGTTGAATTTTTTAGTTTATCTATTTTAAACTCATTTAGTAGTTAAAAAGTTGTATTCTTTTTTTCTGTTCTAATCTGATTTAGAAGTGGTGAAGATGAATTCTTTTGTTTTTCTTTTTCAAACAGATATATTGGAAGAAAAGTTTAATTCTTTTGTTTTTCTCTTTTAAACTGATGTTTGTAGTAGAAAAGTTAAATTCTTTTGTTTTTGTCTTTTAAACTGATTAAAAAGTAGAAAAGTTGAATTCTTTTGTTTTTCTCTTTTAAACATAATAAGTAGTAGAAAAGTTAAATTCTTCTGTTTTTCTCTTCTAAGCTGATTAAGGAGTAAAAAAGATGAATTCTTTTGTTTTTCTGTTCTAAACTGAGTTAGTAGTGGAAAAGTTGAATTCTTTTGTTTTCTTAAACTGATTTAGTACAACAAAAGTTGAATTTTTGGTTTCTATTCTAAAGTGATTTAGTAGTGGAAAAATTGAATTCTTTTTTTTTTCTGTTCCAATGTGATATAGAAGTAGAAAAGATGAATTCTTTTGTTTTCTAAACTGACTTAGTAGTAAAAAAGTTGATTTCTTTTGTTTTTCTGTTCTGAACTGATTTAGTAGTGGAAAAGTTGAATTCTTTTGTTTTTTCGTTCTGGACTTATTGAGTAGTAGAAAATTTGAACTCGAAAACTGATTTTAGTGGTAGAAAAGTTAAATTCTTTTGTTTTTGTCTTTTAAACAGATTAAAAAGTAGAAAAGTTGAATTCTTTTGTCTTTCTCTTTTAAACTGATTTAGTAGAAAAAAATTAATTTCATTTTTTTTAACTAAATTAGTGGTAGAAAAGTTGAATTTTTTAGTTTCTCTATTTTAAACTCATTTAGTAGTTAAAAAGTTGTATTCGTTTTTCTGTTCTAATCTGATTTAGAAGTGGAGAAGATGAATTTTTTTTGTTTTTCTCTTTTAAACTGATGTTTGTAGTAGAAAAGTTAAATTCTTTTGTTTTTCTCTTCCAAGCTGTTTTAGTACTGCAAAAGCTTAATTATTTTTGTTTACTCTTCGAAACTGATTAAGTAGTAGAAATGATTAAATCTTTTGATTTTTTTTCTTAACTGATTTCGTTGTTGAAATGTTGAATTCACTGTTTTTTGCGAATTTTATTTAGAAGTAGACGATATGAATTATTCTGTTTTTTAACCTGATTTAGTAGTAGAAAAGTTGAATTATTATGTTTTTCTGATCTAAACTGATTTAGTAAGAGAAAAGATGAATTCTATTGTTTTCTATTCTAAACTGATTTAGTACTAGAAAAGCTGAATTATTTTGGTTTACTCTACGAAACTGATTAAGTAGTAGAAATGATGAATTCTCTTGAATTTCTCTTCGAAACTGGTTTAATAGTAGAAAAGTTAAAGTCTTTTGATTTTCGTATCTAAACTAAGTTAGTGGTAGTAAAGATGAATTCTTTTGTTTTTCTCTTTTAAACTGGTTCAGTAGTAGAAAAGTTGAATTCTTTTTTTTTTCTGTTCCAATGTGATATAGAATTAGAAAAGATGAATTCTTTTGTTTTCTAAACTGATTTAGCAGTAAAAAGGTTGATTTCTTTTGTTTTTCTGTTCTGAACTGATTTAGTAGTGGGAAAGTTGAATTCTTTTTTTTTTTTCGTTCTGAACTTGTTGAGTAGTAGAAAATTTGAACTCTAAAACTGATTTTTGTAGTAGAAAAGTTAAATTCTTTTGTTTTTGTCTTTTAAACAGATTAAAAAGTAGAAAAGTTGAATTCTTTTGTTTTCTCTTTTAAACAGATTAAGTAGTAGAAAAGTTAAATTCTTTTGTTTTTCTCTTCTAAGCTGTTTTACTACTACAAAAGCTGAATTATTTTGGTTTACTCTTCGAAACTGATTAAGTAGTAGAAATGATGAATTCTTTTGATTTTTTTCTTAACTGATTTCGTTGTTGAAATGTTGAATTCACTGTCTTTTTTTCTAATCTTATTTAGAAGTAGACAATATGAATTATTCTGTTTTTAACCTGATTTATTAGTAGAAAAATTGAATTATTATGTTTTTCTGATCTAAACTGATTTAGTAAGAGAAAAGTTGAATTCTATTGTTTTTCTATTCTAAACTGATTTAGTAGGGAAAAAGTTGAATTCTCATGCTTTTTTTTTAGAAACTGATATAGTAGTAGAAAAGTTGAATTCGTTTGTTTTTCTATTCTAAACTGATTAAGCACTAGAAAAGATGAATTCTTTTGTTTTTCTTTTCTAAGCTGATTTTGTACCAGAAAAGCTGAATTATTTTGGTTTACTCTTCGAAACTGATTAACTAGTAGAAATGATGAATTCTTTTGATTTTTTTCTAAACTGATTTCGTTGTTGAAATATTGAATTCACTGTTTTCAAAACTAAACTTATTTAGTAGTTGAAAAGTTGAATTATTATGTTTTTTTGTTCTAAACTGATTTAGTAGAAGAAAATATGATTTCTTTTGTCTTTCTCTTTTAAACAGATTTAGTAGAAAAAAATTGATTTCATTTTTTTTAACTAAATTAGTGGCAGGAAAGTTGAATTTTTTAGTTTCTCTATTTTAAACTCATTTAGTAGTTAAAAGTTGTATTCTTTTTTTTCTGTTCTAATCTGATTTAGAAGTGGTGAAGATGAATTCTTTTTTTTCTTTTCAAACAGATATATTGGAAGAAAAGTTTAATTCTTTTGTTTTTCTCTTTTAAACTGATGTTTGTAGTAGAAAAGTTAAATTCTTTTGTTTTTGTCTTTTAAACAGATTAAAAAGTAGAAAAGTTGAATTCTTTTGTTTTTTCTTTTAAACATAATAAGTAGTAGAAAAGTTAAATTCTTCTGTTTTCTCTTCTAAGCTGATTAAGGAGTAAAAAAGATGAATTCTTTTGTTTTCTGTTCTAAACTGAGTTAGTAGTGGAAAAGTTGAATTCTTTTGTTTTCTTAAACTGATTTAGTACAACAAAAGTTGAATTTTTGGTTTCTATTCTAAAGTGATTTAGTAGTGGAAAAGTTGATTTCTTATTTTTTTCTCTTCCAATGTGATATAGAAGTAGAAAAGATGAATTCTTTTGTTTTCTAAACTGACTTAGTAGTAAAAAAGTTGATTTCTTTTGTTTTTCTGTTCTTAACTGATTTAGTAGTGGAAAAGTTGAATTCTTTTGTTTTTTCGTTCTGGACTTTTTGAGTAGTAGAAAATTTGAACTCGAAAACTGATTTTAGTGGTAAAAAAGTTAAATTCTTTTGTTTTTGTCTTTTAAACAGATTAAAAAGTAGAAAAGTTGAATTCTTTTGTTTTTCTCTTTTAACCTGATTTAGTAGTAGACAAGGTGAATTATTATGTTTTTCTGATCTAAACTGATTTAGTAAGAGAAAAGTTGAATTCTATTGTTTTTCTATTCTAAACTGATTTAGTACTAGAAAAGCTGAATTATTTTGGTTTACTCTACCAAACTGATTAAGTAGTAGAAAGGATGAATTCTCTTGATTTTCTCTTCCAAACTGGTTTAATAGTAGAAAAGGTAAAGTCTTTTGATTTTCGTTTCTAAACTAAGTTAGTGGTAGTAAAGATGAATTCTTTTGTTTTTCTCTTTTAAACTGGTTCAGTATTAGAAAAGTTAAATTCTTTTGTTTTCTGTTCAAAACTGATTTAGTAGTAGAAAGATGAATTATTTTGTTTTCTTAAACTGAATTAGTAGTAAAAAAGTCGAAATCTTTTGTTTTTTTATTCTGAACTGATTTAGTAGCAAAAAAGTAGAATTCTTTTGTTTTCTTAAACTGATTTACTACAACAAAAGTTGAATTTTTTGTTTTTCTATTCTAAAGTGATTTAGTAGTGGAAAAGTTGATTCTTTTTTTTTCTGTTCCAATGTGATATAGAAGTAGAAAAGATGAATTCTTTTGTTTTCTAAACTGATTTAGTAGTAAAAAAGTTGATTTCTTTTGTTTTTTGTTCTGAACTGAATTTAGTAGTGGGAAAGTTGAATTCTTTTTTTTTTTTCGTTCTGAACTTGTTGAGTAGTAGAAAATTTGAACTCTAAAACTGATTTTTGTAGTAGAAAAGTTAAATTCTTTTGTTTTTCTCTTTTAGACAGATTAAAAAGTAGAAAAGTTGAATTCTTTTGTTTTTCTCTTTTAAACAGATTAAGTAGTAGAAAAGTTAAATCCTTTTGTTTTCTCTTCTAAGCTGTTTTACTACTACAAAAGCTGAATTATTTTGGTTTACTCTTAGAAACTGATTAAGTAGTAGAAATGATGAATTCTTTTGATTTTTTTTCTTAACTGATTTCGTTGTTGAAATGTTGAATTCATGTCTTTTTTTCTAATCTTATTTAGAAGTAGACAATATGAATTATTCTGTTTTTAACCTGATTTATTAGTAGAAAAATTGAATTATTATGTTTTTCTGATCTAAACTGATTTAGTAAGAGAAAAGTTGAATTCTATTGTTTTTCTATTCTAAACTGATTTAGTAGGGAAAAAGTTGAATTCTCATGTTTTTTTTTTTTAGAAACTGATATAGTAGTAGAAAAGTTGAATTCGTTTGTTTTCTATTCTAAACTGATTAAGCACTAGAAAAGATGAATTCTTTTGTTTTTCTTTTCTAAGCTGATTTTGTACCAGAAAAGCTGAATTATTTTGGTTTACTTTTCGAAACTGATTAACAAGTAGAAATGATGAATTCTTTTGATTTTTTTCTAAACTGATTTCGTTGTTGAAATATTGAATTCACTGTTTTCAAAACTAAACTTATTTAGTAGTTGAAAAGTTGAATTATTATGTTTTTTTGTTCTAAACTGATTTAGTAGAAGAAAATATGATTTCTTTTGTCTTTCTCTTTTAAACTGATTTTTAGAAAAAAATTGATTTCATTTTTTTAACTAAATTATTGGCAGAAAAGTTGAATTTTTTAGTTTCTCTATTTTAAACTCATTTAGTAGTTAAAAGTTGTATTCTTTTTTTTCTGTTCTAATCTGATTTAGAAGTGGTGAAGATGAATTCTTTTGTTTTCTTTTCAAACAGATATATTGGAAGAAAAGTTTAATTCTTTTGTTTTCTCTTTTAAACTGATGTTTGTAGTAGAAAAGTTAAATTCTTTTGTTTTGTCTTTAAACAGATTAAAAGTAGAAAAGTTGAATTCTTTTGTTTTCTCTTTTAAACATAATAAGTAGTAGAAAAGTTAAATTCTTCTGTTTTTCTCTTCTAAGCTGATTAAGGAGTAAAAAAGATGAATTCTTTTGTTTTTCTGTTCTAAACTGAGTTAGTAGTGGAAAAGTTGAATTCTTTTGTTTTCTTAAACTGATTTAGTACAACAAAAGTTGAATTTTTGGTTTCTATTCTAAAGTGATTTAGTAGTGGAAAATTGAATTCTTTTTTTTTTCTGTTCCAATGTGATATAGAAGTAGAAAAGATGAATTCTTTTGTTTTCTAAACTGACTTAGTAGTAAAAAAGTTGATTTCTTTTGTTTTTCTGTTCTGAACTGATTTAGTAGTGGAAAAGTTGAATTCTTTTGTTTTTTCGTTCTGGACTTATTGAGTAGTAGAAAATTTGAACTCGAAAACTGATTTTAGTGGTAGAAAAGTTAAATTCTTTTGTTTTTGTCTTTTAAACAGATTAAAAAGTAGAAAAGTTGAATTCTTTTGTCTTTCTCTTTTAAACTGATTTAGTAGAAAAAAATTAATTTCATTTTTTTTAACTAAATTAGTGGTAGAAAAGTTGAATTTTTTAGTTTCTCTATTTTAAACTCATTTAGTAGTTAAAAAGTTGTATTCGTTTTTCTGTTCTAATCTGATTTAGAAGTGGAGAAGATGAATTTTTTTTGTTTTTCTCTTTTAAACTGATGTTTGTAGTAGAAAAGTTAAATTCTTTTGTTTTTCTCTTCGAAGCTGTTTTAGTACTACAAAAGCTTAATTATTTTTGTTTACTCTTCGAAACTGATTAAGTAGTAAAATGATGAAATCTTTTGATTTTTTTTCTTAACTGATTTCGTTGTTGAAATGTTGAATTCACTGTTTTTTGCGAATTTTATTTAGAAGTAGACGATATGAATTATTCTGTTTTTTAACCTGATTTAGTAGTAGAAAAGTTGAATTATTATGTTTTTCTGATCTAAACTGATTTAGTAAGAGAAAAGATGAATTCTATTGTTTTTCTATTCTAAACTGATTTAGTACTAGAAAAGCTGAATTATTTTGGTTTACTCTACGAAACTGATTAAGTAGTAGAAATGATGAATTCTCTTGAATTTCTCTTCGAAACTGGTTTAATAGTAGAAAAGTTAAAGTCTTTTGATTTTCGTATCTAAACTAAGTTAGTGGTAGTAAAGATGAATTCTTTTGTTTTTCTCTTTAAACTGGTTCAGTAGTAGAAAAGTTGAATTCTTTTTTTTTTCTGTTCCAATGTGATATAGAATTAGAAAAGATGAATTCTTTTGTTTTCTAAACTGATTTAGCAGTAAAAAGGTTGATTTCTTTTGTTTTTCTGTTCTGAACTGATTTAGTAGTGGAAAAGTTGAATTCTTTTTTTTTTTCGTTCTGAACTTGTTGAGTAGTAGAAAATTTGAACTCTAAAACTGATTTTTGTAGTAGAAAACTTAATTTTTTTGTTTTGTCTTTTAACAGATTAAAAAGTAGAAAAGTTGAATTCTTTTATTTTTCTCTTTTAAACAGATAAAGTAGTAGAAAAGTTAAATTCTTTTGTTTTTCTCTTCTAAGCTGTTTTACTACTACAAAAGCTGAATTATTTTGGTTTACTCTTCGAAACTGATTAAGTAGTAGAAATGATGAATTCTTTTGATTTTTTTCTTAACTGATTTTGTTGTTGAAATGTTGAATTCACTGTCTTTTGTTCTAATCTTATTTAGATGTAGACAATATGAATTATTCTGTTTTTAACCTGATTTATTAGTAGAAAAATTGAATTATTTTGTTTTTCTAATCTAAACTGATTTAGTAAGAGAAAAGTTGAATTCTATTGTTTTTATATTCTAAACTGATTAAGCACTAGAAAAGATGAATTCTTTTGTTTTTCTTTTCTAAGCTGATTTCGTACCAGAAAAGCTGAATATTTTGGTTTACTCTTCGAAACTGATTAACTAGTAGAAATGATGAATTCTTTTGATTTTTTTCTAAACTGATTTCGTTGTTGAAATGTTGAATTCACTGTCTTTTTTTCTAATCTTATTTAGAAGTAGACAATATGAATTATTCTGTTTTTAACCTGATTTATTAGTAGAAAAATTGAATTATTATGTTTTTCTGATCTAAACTGATTTAGTAAGAGAAAAGTTGAATTCTATTGTTTTTCTATTCTAAACTGATTTAGTAGGGAAAAAGTTGAATTCTCATGCTTTTTTTTTAGAAACTGATATAGTAGTAGAAAAGTTGAATTCGTTTGTTTTTCTATTCTAAACTGATTAAGCACTAGAAAAGATGAATTCTTTTGTTTTTCTTTTCTAAGCTGATTTTGTACCAGAAAAGCTGAATTATTTTGGTTTACTCTTCGAAACTGATTAACTAGTAGAAATGATGAATTCTTTTGATTTTTTTCTAAACTGATTTCGTTGTTGAAATATTGAATTCACTGTTTTCAAAACTAAACTTATTTAGTAGTTGAAAAGTTGAATTATTATGTTTTTTTGTTCTAAACTGATTTAGTAGAAGAAAATATGATTTCTTTTGTCTTTCTCTTTTAAACAGATTTAGTAGAAAAAAATTGATTTCATTTTTTTTAACTAAATTAGTGGCAGGAAAGTTGAATTTTTTAGTTTCTCTATTTTAAACTCATTTAGTAGTTAAAAAGTTGTATTCTTTTTTTCTGTTCTAATCTGATTTAGAAGTGGTGAAGATGAATTCTTTTTTTTTCTTTTTCAAACAGATATATTGGAAGAAAAGTTTAATTCTTTTGTTTTTCTCTTTTAAACTGATGTTTGTAGTAGAAAAGTTAAATTCTTTTGTTTTTGTCTTTTAAACAGATTAAAAAGTAGAAAAGTTGAATTCTTTTGTTTTTCTCTTTTAAACATAATAAGTAGTAGAAAAGTTAAATTCTTCTGTTTTTCTCTTCTAAGCTGATTAAGGAGTAAAAAAGATGAATTCTTTTGTTTTTCTGTTCTAAACTGAGTTAGTAGTGGAAAAGTTGAATTCTTTTGTTTTCTTAAACTGATTTAGTACAACAAAAGTTGAATTTTTGGTTTCTATTCTAAAGTGATTTAGTAGTGGAAAAGTTGATTTCTTATTTTTTTCTCTTCCAATGTGATATAGAAGTAGAAAAGATGAATTCTTTTGTTTTCTAAACTGACTTAGTAGTAAAAAAAGTTGATTTCTTTTGTTTTTCTGTTCTTAACTGATTTAGTAGTGGAAAAGTTGAATTCTTTTGTTTTTTCGTTCTGGACTTTTTGAGTAGTAGAAAATTTGAACTCGAAAACTGATTTTAGTGGTAAAAAAGTTAAATTCTTTTGTTTTTGTCTTTTAAACAGATTAAAAAGTAGAAAAGTTGAATTCTTTTGTTTTTCTCTTTTAACCTGATTTAGTAGTAGACAAGGTGAATTATTATGTTTTTCTGATCTAAACTGATTTAGTAAGAGAAAAGTTGAATTCTATTGTTTTTCTATTCTAAACTGATTTAGTACTAGAAAAGCTGAATTATTTTGGTTTACTCTACCAAACTGATTAAGTAGTAGAAAGGATGAATTCTCTTGATTTTCTCTTCCAAACTGGTTTAATAGTAGAAAAGGTAAAGTCTTTTGATTTTCGTTTCTAAACTAAGTTAGTGGTAGTAAAGATGAATTCTTTCGTTTTTCTCTTTTAAACTGGTTCAGTATTAGAAAAGTTAAATTCTTTTGTTTTTCTGTTCAAAACTGATTTAGTAGTAGAAAGATGAATTATTTTGTTTTCTTAAACTGAATTAGTAGTAAAAAAGTCGAAATCTTTTGTTTTTTTATTCTGAACTGATTTAGTAGCAAAAAAGTAGAATTCTTTTGTTTTCTTAAACTGATTTACTACAACAAAAGTTGAATTTTTTGTTTTTCTATTCTAAAGTGATTTAGTAGTGGAAAAGTTGATTCTTTTTTTTTCTGTTCCAATGTGATATAGAAGTAGAAAAGATGAATTCTTTTGTTTTCTAAACTGATTTAGTAGTAAAAAAGTTGATTTCTTTTGTTTTTCTGTTCTGAACTGATTTAGTAGTGGGAAAGTTGAATTCTTTTTTTTTTTCGTTCTGAACTTGTTGAGTAGTAGAAAATTTGAACTCTAAAACTGATTTTTGTAGTAGAAAAGTTAAATTCTTTTTGTTTTCTCTTTTAGACAGATTAAAAGTAGAAAAGTTGAATTCTTTTGTTTTTTCTTTTAAACAGATTAAGTAGTAGAAAAGTTAAATTCTTTTGTTTTTCTCTTCTAAGCTGTTTTACTACTACAAAGCTGAATTATTTTGGTTTACTCTTAGAAACTGATTAAGTAGTAGAAATGATGAATTCTTTTGATTTTTTTCTTAACTGATTTCGTTGTTGAAATGTTGAATTCATGTCTTTTTTTCTAATCTTATTTAGAAGTAGACAATATGAATTATTCTGTTTTTAACCTGATTTATTAGTAGAAAAATTGAATTATTATGTTTTCTGATCTAAACTGATTTAGTAAGAGAAAAGTTGAATTCTATTGTTTTTCTATTCTAAACTGATTTAGTAGGGAAAAGTTGAATTCTCATGTTTTTTTTTTTTAGAAACTGATATAGTAGTAGAAAAGTTGAATTCGTTTGTTTTCTATTCTAAACTGATTAAGCACTAGAAAAGATGAATTCTTTTGTTTTTCTTTTCTAAGCTGATTTTGTACCAGAAAAGCTGAATTATTTTGGTTTACTTTTCGAAACTGATTAACAAGTAGAAATGATGAATTCTTTTGATTTTTTTCTAAACTGATTTCGTTGTTGAAATATTGAATTCACTGTTTTCAAAACTAAACTTATTTAGTAGTTGAAAAGTTGAATTATTATGTTTTTTTGTTCTAAACTGATTTAGTAGAAGAAAATATGATTTCTTTTGTCTTTCTCTTTTAAACTGATTTTAGAAAAAATTGATTTCATTTTTTTAACTAAATTATTGGCAGAAAAGTTGAATTTTTAGTTTCTCTATTTTAAACTCATTTAGTAGTTAAAAGTTGTATTCTTTTTTCTGTTCTAATCTGATTTAGAAGTGGTGAAGATGAATTCTTTTGTTTTTCTTTTTCAAACAGATATATTGGAAGAAAAGTTTAATTCTTTTGTTTTTCTCTTTTAAACTGATGTTTGTAGTAGAAAAGTTAAATTCTTTTGTTTTTGTCTTTTAAACAGATTAAAAAGTAGAAAAGTTGAATTCTTTTGTTTTTCTCTTTTAAACATAATAAGTAGTAGAAAAGTTAAATTCTTCTGTTTTTCTCTTCTAAGCTGATTAAGGAGTAAAAAAGATGAATTCTTTTGTTTTCTGTTCTAAACTGAGTTAGTAGTGGAAAAGTTGAATTCTTTTGTTTTCTTAAACTGATTTAGTACAACAAAAGTTGAATTTTGGTTTCTATTCTAAAGTGATTTAGTAGTGGAAAATTGAATTCTTTTTTTTTTCTGTTCCAATGTGATATAGAAGTAGAAAAGATGAATTCTTTTGTTTTCTAAACTGACTTAGTAGTAAAAAAGTTGATTTCTTTTGTTTTTCTGTTCTGAACTGATTTAGTAGTGGAAAAGTTGAATTCTTTTGTTTTTCGTTCTGGACTTATTGAGTAGTAGAAAATTTGAACTCGAAAACTGATTTTAGTGGTAGAAAAGTTAAATTCTTTTGTTTTTGTCTTTTAAACAGATTAAAAAGTAGAAAAGTTGAATTCTTTTGTCTTTCTCTTTAAACTGATTTAGTAGAAAAAATTAATTTCATTTTTTTTAACTAAATTAGTGGTAGAAAAGTTGAATTTTTTAGTTTCTCTATTTTAAACTCATTTAGTAGTTAAAAAGTTGTATTCGTTTTTCTGTTCTAATCTGATTTAGAAGTGGAGAAGATGAATTTTTTTGTTTTCTCTTTTAAACTGATGTTTGTAGTAGAAAAGTTAAATTCTTTTGTTTTTCTCTTCAAGCTGTTTTAGTACTACAAAAGCTTAATTATTTTGTTTACTCTTCGAAACTGATTAAGTAGTAAAATGATGAAATCTTTTGATTTTTTTTCTTAACTGATTTCGTTGTTGAAATGTTGAATTCACTGTTTTTTGCGAATTTTATTTAGAAGTAGACGATATGAATTATTCTGTTTTTTAACCTGATTTAGTAGTAGAAAAGTTGAATTATTATGTTTTTCTGATCTAAACTGATTTAGTAAGAGAAAAGATGAATTCTATTGTTTTTCTATTCTAAACTGATTTAGTACTAGAAAAGCTGAATTATTTTGGTTTACTCTACGAAACTGATTAAGTAGTAGAAATGATGAATTCTCTTGAATTTCTCTTCGAAACTGGTTTAATAGTAGAAAAGTTAAAGTCTTTTGATTTTCGTATCTAAACTAAGTTAGTGGTAGTAAAGATGAATTCTTTTGTTTTTCTCTTTTAAACTGGTTCAGTAGTAGAAAAGTTGAATTCTTTTTTTTTTCTGTTCCAATGTGATATAGAATTAGAAAAGATGAATTCTTTTGTTTTCTAAACTGATTTAGCAGTAAAAAGGTTGATTTCTTTTGTTTTTCTGTTCTGAACTGATTTAGTAGTGGAAAAGTTGAATTCTTTTTTTTTTTCGTTCTGAACTTGTTGAGTAGTAGAAAATTTGAACTCTAAAACTGATTTTTGTAGTAGAAAACTTAATTTTTTTTGTTTTTGTCTTTTAACAGATTAAAAAGTAGAAAAGTTGAATTCTTTTATTTTTCTCTTTTAAACAGATAAAGTAGTAGAAAAGTTAAATTCTTTTGTTTTTCTCTTCTAAGCTGTTTTACTACTACAAAAGCTGAATTATTTTGGTTTACTCTTCGAAACTGATTAAGTAGTAGAAATGATGAATTCTTTTGATTTTTTTCTTAACTGATTTTGTTGTTGAAATGTTGAATTCACTGTCTTTTGTTCTAATCTTATTTAGATGTAGACAATATGAATTATTCTGTTTTTAACCTGATTTATTAGTAGAAAAATTGAATTATTTTGTTTTTCTAATCTAAACTGATTTAGTAAGAGAAAAGTTGAATTCTATTGTTTTTATATTCTAAACTGATTAAGCACTAGAAAAGATGAATTCTTTTGTTTTTCTTTTCTAAGCTGATTTCGTACCAGAAAAGCTGAATATTTTGGTTTACTCTTCGAAACTGATTAACTAGTAGAAATGATGAATTCTTTTGATTTTTTTCTAAACTGATTTCGTTGTTGAAATATTGAATTCACTGTTTTCAAAACTAAACTTATTTAGTAGTTGAAAAGTTGAATTATTATGTTTTTTTGTTCTAAACTGATTTAGTAGAAGAAAATATGATTTCTTTTGTCTTTCTCTTTTAAACTGATTTAATAGAAAAAAATTGATTTCATTTTTTTAAACTAAATTAGTGGCAGAAAAGTTGAATTTTTTAGTTTATCTATTTTAAACTCATTTAGTAGTTAAAAAGTTGTATTCTTTTTTTCTGTTCTAATCTGATTTAGAAGTGGTGAAGATGAATTCTTTTGTTTTTCTTTTTCAAACAGATATATTGGAAGAAAAGTTTAATTCTTTTGTTTTTCTCTTTTAAACTGATGTTTGTAGTAGAAAAGTTAAATTCTTTTGTTTTTGTCTTTTAAACTGATTAAAAAGTAGAAAAGTTGAATTCTTTTGTTTTTCTCTTTTAAACATAATAAGTAGTAGAAAAGTTAAATTCTTCTGTTTTTCTCTTCTAAGCTGATTAAGGAGTAAAAAAGATGAATTCTTTTGTTTTTCTGTTCTAAACTGAGTTAGTAGTGGAAAAGTTGAATTCTTTTGTTTTCTTAAACTGATTTAGTACAACAAAAGTTGAATTTTTGGTTTCTATTCTAAAGTGATTTAGTAGTGGAAAAATTGAATTCTTTTTTTTTCTGTTCCAATGTGATATAGAAGTAGAAAAGATGAATTCTTTTGTTTTCTAAACTGACTTAGTAGTAAAAAAGTTGATTTCTTTTGTTTTTCTGTTCTGAACTGATTTAGTAGTGGAAAAGTTGAATTCTTTTGTTTTTTCGTTCTGGACTTATTGAGTAGTAGAAAATTTGAACTCGAAAACTGATTTTAGTGGTAGAAAAGTTAAATTCTTTTGTTTTTGTCTTTTAAACAGATTAAAAAGTAGAAAAGTTGAATTCTTTTGTCTTTCTCTTTTAAACTGATTTAGTAGAAAAAAATTAATTTCATTTTTTTTAACTAAATTAGTGGTAGAAAAGTTGAATTTTTTAGTTTCTCTATTTTAAACTCATTTAGTAGTTAAAAAGTTGTATTCGTTTTTTCTGTTCTAATCTGATTTAGAAGTGGAGAAGATGAATTTTTTTTGTTTTTCTCTTTTAAACTGATGTTTGTAGTAGAAAAGTTAAATTCTTTTGTTTTTCTCTTCCAAGCTGTTTTAGTACTGCAAAAGCTTAATTATTTTTGTTTACTCTTCGAAACTGATTAAGTAGTAGAAATGATTAAATCTTTTGATTTTTTTTCTTAACTGATTTCGTTGTTGAAATGTTGAATTCACTGTTTTTTGCGAATTTTATTTAGAAGTAGACGATATGAATTATTCTGTTTTTTAACCTGATTTAGTAGTAGAAAAGTTGAATTATTATGTTTTTCTGATCTAAACTGATTTAGTAAGAGAAAAGATGAATTCTATTGTTTTTCTATTCTAAACTGATTTAGTACTAGAAAAGCTGAATTATTTTGGTTTACTCTACGAAACTGATTAAGTAGTAGAAATGATGAATTCTCTTGAATTTCTCTTCGAAACTGGTTTAATAGTAGAAAAGTTAAAGTCTTTTGATTTTCGTATCTAAACTAAGTTAGTGGTAGTAAAGATGAATTCTTTTGTTTTTCTCTTTTAAACTGGTTCAGTAGTAGAAAAGTTGAATTCTTTTTTTTTTCTGTTCCAATGTGATATAGAATTAGAAAAGATGAATTCTTTTGTTTTCTAAACTGATTTAGCAGTAAAAAGGTTGATTTCTTTTGTTTTTCTGTTCTGAACTGATTTAGTAGTGGAAAAGTTGAATTCTTTTTTTTTTTCGTTCTGAACTTGTTGAGTAGTAGAAAATTTGAACTCTAAAACTGATTTTTGTAGTAGAAAACTTAAATTTTTTTGTTTTTGTCTTTTAACAGATTAAAAAGTAGAAAAGTTGAATTCTTTTATTTTTCTCTTTTAAACAGATAAAGTAGTAGAAAAGTTAAATTCTTTTGTTTTTCTCTTCTAAGCTGTTTTACTACTACAAAAGCTGAATTATTTTGGTTTACTCTTCGAAACTGATTAAGTAGTAGAAATGATGAATTCTTTTGATTTTTTTTCTTAACTGATTTTGTTGTTGAAATGTTGAATTCACTGTCTTTTGTTCTAATCTTATTTAGATGTAGACAATATGAATTATTCTGTTTTAACCTGATTTATTAGTAGAAAAATTGAATTATTTTGTTTTTCTAATCTAAACTGATTTAGTAAGAGAAAAGTTGAATTCTATTGTTTTATATTCTAAACTGATTAAGCACTAGAAAAGATGAATTCTTTTGTTTTTCTTTTCTAAGCTGATTTCGTACCAGAAAAGCTGAATATTTTGGTTTACTCTTCGAAACTGATTAACTAGTAGAAATGATGAATTCTTTTGATTTTTTTCTAAACTGATTTCGTTGTTGAAATATTGAATTCACTGTTTTCAAAACTAAACTTATTTAGTAGTTGAAAAGTTGAATTATTATGTTTTTTTGTTCTAAACTGATTTAGTAGAAGAAAATATGATTTCTTTTGTCTTTCTCTTTTAAACTGATTTAATAGAAAAAAATTGATTTCATTTTTTTAAACTAAATTAGTGGCAGAAAAGTTGAATTTTTAGTTTATCTATTTTAAACTCATTTAGTAGTTAAAAAGTTGTATTCTTTTTTTCTGTTCTAATCTGATTTAGAAGTGGTGAAGATGAATTCTTTTTTTTTCTTTTTCAAACAGATATATTGGAAGAAAAGTTTAATTCTTTTGTTTTTCTCTTTTAAACTGATGTTTGTAGTAGAAAAGTTAAATTCTTTTGTTTTTGTCTTTTAAACTGATTAAAAAGTAGAAAAGTTGAATTCTTTTGTTTTTTCTCTTTTAAACATAATAAGTAGTAGAAAAGTTAAATTCTTCTGTTTTTCTCTTCTAAGCTGATTAAGGAGTAAAAAAGATGAATTCTTTTGTTTTTCTGTTCTAAACTGAGTTAGTAGTGGAAAAGTTGAATTCTTTTGTTTTCTTAAACTGATTTAGTACAACAAAAGTTGAATTTTTGGTTTCTATTCTAAAGTGATTTAGTAGTGGAAAAATTGAATTCTTTTTTTTTTCTGTTCCAATGTGATATAGAAGTAGAAAAGATGAATTCTTTTGTTTTCTAAACTGACTTAGTAGTAAAAAAAGTTGATTTCTTTTGTTTTCTGTTCTGAACTGATTTAGTAGTGGAAAAGTTGAATTCTTTTGTTTTTCGTTCTGGACTTATTGAGTAGTAGAAAATTTGAACTCGAAAACTGATTTTAGTGGTAGAAAAGTTAAATTCTTTTGTTTTTTTGTCTTTTAAACAGATTAAAAAGTAGAAAAGTTGAATTCTTTTGTCTTTCTCTTTTAAACTGATTTAGTAGAAAAAAATTAATTTCATTTTTTTTAACTAAATTAGTGGTAGAAAAGTTGAATTTTTTAGTTTCTCTATTTTAAACTCATTTAGTAGTTAAAAAGTTGTATTCGTTTTTTCTGTTCTAATCTGATTTAGAAGTGGAGAAGATGAATTTTTTTTGTTTTTCTCTTTTAAACTGATGTTTGTAGTAGAAAAGTTAAATTCTTTTGTTTTTCTCTTCCAAGCTGTTTTAGTACTGCAAAAGCTTAATTATTTTTGTTTACTCTTCGAAACTGATTAAGTAGTAGAAATGATTAAATCTTTTGATTTTTTTCTTAACTGATTTCGTTGTTGAAATGTTGAATTCACTGTTTTTTTGCGAATTTTATTTAGAAGTAGACGATATGAATTATTCTGTTTTTTAACCTGATTTAGTAGTAGAAAAGTTGAATTATTATGTTTTTCTGATCTAAACTGATTTAGTAAGAGAAAAGATGAATTCTATTGTTTTTCTATTCTAAACTGATTTAGTACTAGAAAAGCTGAATTATTTTGGTTTACTCTACGAAACTGATTAAGTAGTAGAAATGATGAATTCTCTTGAATTTCTCTTCGAAACTGGTTTAATAGTAGAAAAGTTAAAGTCTTTTGATTTTCGTATCTAAACTAAGTTAGTGGTAGTAAAGATGAATTCTTTTGTTTTTCTCTTTTAAACTGGTTCAGTAGTAGAAAAGTTGAATTCTTTTTTTTTTCTGTTCCAATGTGATATAGAATTAGAAAAGATGAATTCTTTTGTTTTCTAAACTGATTTAGCAGTAAAAAGGTTGATTTCTTTTGTTTTTCTGTTCTGAACTGATTTAGTAGTGGAAAAGTTGAATTCTTTTTTTTTTCGTTCTGAACTTGTTGAGTAGTAGAAAATTTGAACTCTAAAACTGATTTTTGTAGTAGAAAACTTAAATTTTTTTGTTTTTGTCTTTTAACAGATTAAAAAGTAGAAAAGTTGAATTCTTTTATTTTTCTCTTTTAAACAGATAAAGTAGTAGAAAAGTTAAATTCTTTTGTTTTCTCTTCTAAGCTGTTTTACTACTACAAAAGCTGAATTATTTTGGTTTACTCTTCGAAACTGATTAAGTAGTAGAAATGATGAATTCTTTTGATTTTTTTTCTTAACTGATTTTGTTGTTGAAATGTTGAATTCACTGTCTTTTGTTCTAATCTTATTTAGATGTAGACAATATGAATTATTCTGTTTTTAACCTGATTTATTAGTAGAAAAATTGAATTATTTTGTTTTTCTAATCTAAACTGATTTAGTAAGAGAAAAGTTGAATTCTATTGTTTTTCTATTCTAAACTGATTTAGTAGGGAAAAGTTGAATTCTCATGCTTTTTTTTTTTAGAAACTGATATAGTAGTAGAAAAGTTGAATTCGTTTGTTTTTCTATTCTAAACTGATTAAGCACTAGAAAAGATGAATTCTTTTGTTTTTCTTTTCTAAGCTGATTTTGTACCAGAAAAGCTGAATATTTTGGTTTACTCTTCGAAACTGATTAACTATTAGAAATGATGAATTCTTTTGATTTTTTTCTAAACTGATTTCGTTGTTGAAATATTGAATTCACTGTTTTCAAAACTAAACTTATTTAGTAGTTGAAAAGTTGAATTATTATGTTTTTTGTTCTAAACTGATTTAGTAGAAGAAAATATGATTTCTTTTGTCTTTCTCTTTTAAACTGATTTAATAGAAAAAAATTGATTTCATTTTTTTAAACTAAATTAGTGGCAGAAAAGTTGAATTTTTTAGTTTCTCTATTTTAAACTCATTTAGTAGTTAAAAAGTTGTATTCTTTTTTTCTGTTCTAACCTGATTTAGAAGTGGTGAAGATGAATTCTTTTGTTTTTCTTTTTCAAACAGATATATTGGAAGAAAAGTTTAATTCTTTTGTTTTTCTCTTTTAAACTGATGTTTGTAGTAGAAAAGTTAAATTCTTTTGTTTTTCTCTTTTAAACAGAATAAGTAGTAGAAAAGTTAAATTCTTCTGTTTTTCTCTTCTAAGCTGTTTTAGTACTAGAAAAGTTGAATTATTTTAGTTTACTCTTCGAAACTGAATAAGTAGTAGAAACGATGAATTCTTTTAATTTTTTTTCTTATCTGATTTCGTTGTTGAAATGTTGAATTCACTGTTTTTTTTTCTAATCTTATTTAGAAGTAGACAATATGAATTATTCTGTTTTTTTCAACTGGTTTATTAGTAGAAAAATTGATATATTATGATTTTCTGATCTAAACTGATTTAGTAAGAGAAAAGTTGAATTCTATTGTTTTTCTATTCTAAACTGATATAGCAGTAGAAAATATGATTTAATTGTTTTTCTCTTTTAAACTGATTTAGTAGTAGAAAAGTTGAATTCATTTGTTTTTCTCTTTTAAACTGATTTTGTGGTAGAAATAGAAACTCTTTTGTTTTTCCCTTTTAAACAGATTAAAAAGTAGAAAAGTTGAATACTTTTTTTTTCTTCGAAACTGATTTCGTAGTTGAAATGTTGAATTCAATGTTCTCCTTTGTAAACTTATTTAGAAGTAAACTTATTTATTTTAAATTAAATTTATTTAATTATTTTTAAACTGATTTTATACTAAAAAATTAAATTCTTTTGTTTTCCTCCTCGAAACTGATTTAGCAGTAAAATATTTGAAATATTTTTTAATCTTTTAAACATATTAAATAGTAGAAAAGTTGAATTCTTTTGTTTTTCTCTTATATAATGATTTAGCAGTAGAAAAATTGAATAATTGTTTTTCTGTTCCAAAGTGATTTAGAAGCAGAAAAGTTCAATTATTTTGTTTTTCTCTTCTGAACTGATTTAGCAGTAGCAAAAATGAATTCTTTTGTTTTTCTCTTCTAAACTGATTCAGTGGTTCAAAAGATGAATTATTTTGGTTTTCTTTTCGAAACTGATTTAGTACTAGAAAAGTACAATTTTTTTGCCTTTCTATTCTGACCGATTAAGTAATAGAAAAGTTGGATGATTTTGTTTTAATCTTCTAAACTGATTTAGTAGTGAAAAGGTGAATTATTTTTTTTTTCTAAACTGGTTTGATAGTAGAAAAATTGAATTATTTTATTTTTCTAATTTAAACCGATTTAGTTGGAGAAAAGTTGTATTCTTTTGTTTTTCTCTTCTAAACTGGTTTAGTAGTAGAAAAGTTGAATTCTTTTGTTTTTCTATCCTAAACTGATTTAGTAGTAGTAAAGTAGAATTCTTTTGTTTTCTTAAACTGATTAAACAGTAGAAAAGTTGAATTCTCATGTTTTTCTTTTAGAAACTGGTATAGTAGTAGAAAAGTTGATTTCTTTTGTTTTTCTCTTTTAAACAGATTAAGTAGTAGAAAAGTCGAATTCATTTTTTTTTCTTCTAAACTAATATAGTAGTAGAAAGGTTTAATTGTTTTGTTTTTTTCTAAGCTGATTTAGTGGTAGAAAAGATGAATTCCTTTCCTTTTATCTTCTCCACTGGTTCAGTAGTAGGGAAGTTAAATTCCTTTGTTTTTTTAAAAGAGATTAAAAAGTAGAAAAGTGAATTATTTTGTTTTTCTCTTCGAAACTGATTTAGTTGTACAAAAGTTGAATTTTTTTCTTTTCTCTTCTAAACTGGTTTAGTAGTAGAAAAGTTGAATTATTTTGTTTTTCTATTCTAAACTGGTTTAGTAGTAGAAAAGTTGAATTCTTTTGTTTTTCTCTTTCAAACTCGTTTAGTAGTAGAAAAGTTGAAATCTTTTGTTTTTCTTTTTGAAACAGCTATAGTTGTAGAAGAGTTGAATTCTTTTGTGTTCCTCTTTTAAACTGGTTCAGTAGTAGAAAAGTTGAATTCTTTTGTTTTTCTTTTAAACTGATTTAGTAGTAGAAAAGTTGAATCTTTTGTTTTTCTCTGCTAAACTGGTTTAGTAGTAGAAAAGTTCAAATCTTTTGTTTTTCTTTTTGAAACAGCTATAGTAGTAGAAGAGTTGAATTAATTGTTTTTCTCTTTTAAACTGATTTAATAATAGAAAAGATGAATTCTTTTGTTTTCATAAACTAATTTAGTAGCACAAAAGTTGAATTCTTTTGTTTTCTATTCTAAACTGATTTAGTAAGAGAAAAGTTGAATTCTTTTGTTTTTCTCTTCTAAACTGATTTAGTACTAGAAAAGCTGAATTATTTTGGTTTACTCTACGAAACTGATTAAGTAGTAGAAAGGATGAATTCTCTTGATTTTCTCTTCCAAACTGGTTTAATAGTAAAAAAGGTAAAGTCTTTTGATTTTCGTTTCTAAACTAAGTTAGTGGTAGTAAAGATGAATTCTTTTGTTTTTCTCTTTTAAACTGGTTCAATATTAGAAAAGTTAAATTCTTTTGTTTTTCTGTTCAAAACTGATTTAGCAGTAGAAAGATGAATTATTTTGTTTTCTTAAACTGAATTAGTAGTAAAAAAGTCGAAATCTTTTGTTTTTCTATTCTGAACTGATTTAGTAGCAAAAAAGTAGAATTCTTTTGTTTTCTTAAACTGATTTACTACAACAAAAGTTGAATTTTTTGTTTTTCTATTCTAAAGTGATTTAGTAGTGGAAAAGTTGAATTCTTTTTTTTTTTTCGTTCTGAACTTGTTGAGTAGTAGAAAATTTGAACTCTAAAACTGATTTTTGTAGTAGAAAAGTTAAATTCTTTTGTTTTTGTCTTTTAAACAGATTAAAAAGTAGAAAAGTTGAATTCTTTTGTTTTTCTCTTTTCAACAGATTAAGTAGTAGAAAAGTTGAATTCTTTTGTTTTTCTTTTCTAAGCTGATTTTGTACCAGAAAAGCTGAATTATTTTGGTTTACTCTTCGAAACTGATTAACTTGTAGAAATGATTAATCCTTTTGATTTTTTTCTAAACTGATTTCGTTGTGGAAATATTGAATTCACTG
This sequence comes from Tachypleus tridentatus, assembly GCF_004210375.1. Taxonomy (NCBI): domain Eukaryota; kingdom Metazoa; phylum Arthropoda; class Merostomata; order Xiphosura; family Limulidae; genus Tachypleus; species Tachypleus tridentatus. Next base: position 6,112,058 of record NW_027467777.1, on the reverse strand, counting down.
TTTTCTTTTCTAAACTTATTTAGTAGTAGAAATGATTAATTATTATGTTTTTTGTTCTAAACTGATTTAGTAGGAGAAAGTTGGAATTCTTTCGTTTTTCTGTTATAAACTGATTTAGTAGAAGAAAATATGATTTCTTTTGTCTTTCTCTTTTAAACTGATTTAGTAGAAAAAAATTAATTTCATTTTTTTAACTAAATTAGTGGTAGAAAAGTTGAATTTTTTAGTTTCTCTATTTTAAACTCATTTAGTAGTTAAAAAGTTGTATTCGTTTTTTCTGTTCTAATCTGATTTAGAAGTGGAGAAGATGAATTTTTTTTGTTTTTCTCTTTTAAACTGATGTTTGTAGTAGAAAAGTTAAATTCTTTTGTTTTTCTCTTCTAAACTGTTTTAGTACTACAAAAGCTTAATTATTTTGGTTTACTCTTCGAAACTGATTAAGTAGTAGAAATGATGAAGTCTTTTGATTTTTTTTCTTAACTGATTTCGTTTTTGAAATGTTGAATTCACTGTTTTTTGCGAAACTTATTTAGAAGTAGACGATATGAATTATTCTGTTTTTTAACCTGATTTAGTAGTAGAAAAGTTGAATTATTATGTTTTTCTGATCTAAACTGATTTAGTAAGAGAAAAGATGAATTCTATTGTTTTTCTATTCTAAACTGATTTAGTACTAGAAAAGCTGAATTATTTTGGTTTACTCTACGAAACTGATTAAGTAGTAGAAAGGATTAATTCTCTTGAATTTCTCTTCGAAACTGGCTTAATAGTAGAAAAGTTAAAGTCTTTTGATTTTCGTATCTAAACTAAGTTAGTGGTAGTAAAGATGAATTCTTTTGTTTTTCTCTTTTAAACTGGATCAGTAGTAGAAAAGTTGAATTCTTTTTTTTTTCTGTTCCAATGTGATATAGAATTAGAAAAGATGAATTCTTTTGTTTTCTAAACTGATTTAGCAGTAAAAAGGTCGATTTCTTTTGTTTTTCTGTTCTGAACTGATTTAGTAGTGGAAAAGTTGAATTCTTTTTTTTTTTCGTTCTGAACTTGTTGAGTAGTAGAAAATTTGAACTCTAAAACTGATTTTTGTAGTAGAAAAGTTAAATTCTTTTGTTTTTGTCTTTTAAACAGATTAAAAAGTAGAAAAGTTGAATTATTTTGTGTTTCTATTCTAAACTGATTAAGCACTAGAAAAGATGAATTCTTTTGTTTTTCTTTTCTAAGCTGATTTTGTACCAGAAAAGCTGAATTATTTTGGTTTACTCTTCGAAACTGATTAACTAGTAGAAATGATGAATTCTTTTGATTTTTTTCTAAACTGATTTCGTTGTTGAAATATTGAATTCACTGTTTTCAAAACTAAACTTATTTAGTAGTTGAAAAGTTGAATTATTATGTTTTTTGTTCTAAACTGATTTAGTAGAAGAAAATATTATTTCTTTTGTCTTTCTTTTTTAAACTGATTTAATAGAAAAAATTGATTTCATTTTTTTAAACTAAATTAGTGGCAGAAAAGTTGAATTTTTTAGTTTATCTATTTTAAACTCATTTAGTAGTTAAAAAGTTGTATTCTTTTTTTCTGTTCTAAACTGATTTAGAAGTGGTGAAGATGAATTCTTTTGTTTTTCTTTTTCAAACAGATATATTGGAAGAAAAGTTTAATTCTTTTGTTTTTCTCTTTTAAACTGATGTTTGTAGTTTAAAAGTTAAATACTTTTGTTTTTGTCTTTTAAACAGATTAAAAAGTAGAAAAGTTGAATTCTTTTGTTTTTCTCTTTTCAACAGATTAAGTAGTAGAAAAGTTGAATTCTATTGTTTTTCTATTCTAAACTGATTTAGTACTAGAAAAGCTGAATTATTTTGGTTTACTCTACGAAACTGATTAAGTAGTAGAAAGGATGAATTCTCTTGATTTTCTCTTCCAAACTGGTTTAATAGTAGAAAAGGTAAAGTATTTTGATTTTCGTTTCTAAACTAAGTTAGTGGTAGTAAAGATGAATTTTTTTGTTTTCTAAACTGATTTAGTAGTAAAAAAGTTGATTTCTTTTGTTTTTCTGTTCTGAACTGATTTA
>NW_027467777.1:6050663-6109492 GCF_004210375.1 Tachypleus tridentatus | reverse complement strand
TACTTAATCGGTTTCGAGAAAGAGTAAACCAAACAATTCAGCTTTTTTAGTGACAAAACAGCAGAAGAGAGAGAGAAAAAAACAAAGGATTTAACTTTCTACTGTAATCTGTTTAAAGGAAAAACAAAAGAATTCAACTTTTCTACTTTTTAATCTGTAACTACTAAAAGAGAAAAAGCACTCATTTCAACTTTTCTACTACAAAAAAATCAGTTTTAGAGTTCAAATTTTTTCTACTACTCAACAAGTTCACAGTGAAAAAAAAAAAAGAATTCAACTTTTCCCCTACTAAATCAGTTTAGAACAGAGAAAAACAAGAAATCAACTTTTTTACTACTAAAATCAGTTTAGAAAACAAAAAGAATTCATCTTTTCTGCTTCTATATCACATTAGAACAGAAGAAAAAAAAGAATCAACTTTTCTACTACTTACCCAAATCACTTTAAGATAGAAAAACAAAAAATTCAACTTTTGTTGTAGTAAATCAGTTTAAGAAAACAAAAAATTCAACTTTGCTACTAAATCAGTTCAGAATAAAAAACAAAGATTTCGACTTTTTTTACTACTAATTCAGTTTAAAAACAAAATAATTCATCTTTCTACTACTAAATCAGTTTTGAACAGAAAAAACAAAAAACGCTTAACTTTTCTAATACTGAACCAGTTTAAGAAGAAAAACAAAAGAATTCATCTTTACTACTACTAACTTGGTTTAGAAACGAAAATCAAAAGACTTTTACCTTTTCTACTGATAGAAAAACCGAAGTTTGGAAGAAAATCAAGAGAAATTCATCCCTTTCTACTACTTAATCAGTTTGGTAGAGTAAACCAAAATAATTCAACTTTTCTGAGTACTAAATCAGTTTAGAATAGAAAAACAATAAGAATTCAACTTTTCTCTTACTAAATCAGTTTAGATCAAGAAAAACATAATAATTCACCTTGTCTACTACTAAATCAGTTTAAAGAGAAAACAAAAGAATTCAACTTTTCTACTTTTTAATCTGTTTAAAGACAAAACAAAAGAATTTAACTTTTCTACCACTAAAATCAGTTTTCGAGTTCAAATTTTCTACTACTCAAAAAGTCCAGAACGAAAAACAAAAGAATTCAACTTTTCCACTACTAAATCAGTTCAGAACAGAAAAAAACAAAAGAAATCAACTTTTTACTACTAAGTCAGTTTAGAAAACAAAAGAATTCATCTTTTCTACTTTCTATATCACATTGGAAGAAAAAAATAAGAAATCAACTTTTCCACTACTAAATCAATTTTAGAATAGAAACCAAAAATTCAACTTTTGTTGTACTAAATCAGTTTAAGAAAACAAAAGAATTCAACTTTTCCACTACTAACTCAGTTTAGAACAAAACAAAAAATTCATCTTTTTACTCCTTAATCAGCTTAGAGAGAAAACAGAAGAATTTAACTTTTCTACTACCTTATTATGTTTAAAGAAAAAACAAAAAGAATTCAACTTTTCTACTTTTTAATCTGTTTAAAAGACAAAAAACAAAAGAATTTAACTTTTCTACTACAAACATCAGTTTAAAAAGAGAAAACAAAAAGAATTAAACTTTTCTTCCAATATATCTGTTTGAAAAAAGAAAAAAAAAGAATTCATCTTCACCACTTCTAAATCAGATTAGAACAGAAAAAAAAAAGAATACAACTTTTACTACTAAATGAGTTTAAAATAGAAACTAAAAATTCAACTTTCCTGCCACTAATTTAGTTAAAAAATGAAATCAATTTTTTTCTACTAAATCTGTTTAAAAGAGAAAAGACAAAAGAAATCATATTTTCTTCTACTAAATCAGTTTAGAACAAAAAACATAATAATTCAACTTTTCAACTACTAAATAAGTTTAGTTTTGAAAACAGTGAATTCAATATTTCAACAACGAAATCAGTTTAGAAAAAAATCAAAAGAATTCATCATTTCTACTAGTTAATCAGTTTCGAAGAGTAAACCAAAATAATTCAGCTTTTCTGAAGTACAAAATCAGCTTAGAAAGAAAAACAAAAGAATTCATCTTTTCTAGTGCTTAATCAGTTTAGAATAGAAAAACAAACGAATTCAACTTTTCTACTACTATATCAGTTTCTAAAAAAAAAAGCATGAGAATTCAACTTTTTCCCTACTAAATCAGTTTAGAATAGAAAAACAATAGAATTCAACTTTTCTCTTACTAAATCAGTTTAGATCAGAAAACATAATAATTCAATTTTTCTACTAATAAATCAGGTTAAAACAGAATAATTCATATTGTCTACTTCTAAATAAGATTAGAAAAAAAGACAGTGAATTCAACATTTCAACAACGAAATCAGTTAAGAAAAAAATCAAAAGAATTCATCATTTCTACTACTTAATCAGTTTCGAAGAGTAAACCAAAATAATTCAGCTTTTGTAGCAGTAAAACAGCTTAGAAGAGAAAAACAAAAGAATTTAACTTTTCTACTACTTAATCTGTTTAAAGAGAAAACAAAAGAATTCAACTTTTCTACTTTTTAATCTGTTTAAAAGACAAAACAAAAGAATTTAACTTTTCTACTACAAAAAATCAGTTTTAGAGTTCAAATTTTCTACTACTCAACAAGTTCAGAACGAAAAAAAAAAAAAGAATTCAACTTTCCCACTACTAAATCAGTTCAGAACAGAAAACAAAAGAAATCGACCTTTTTACTGCTAAATCAGTTTAGAAAACAAAAGAATTCATCTTTTCTAATTCTATATCACATTGGAACAGAAAAAAAAAAGAATTCAACTTTTCTACTACTGATCCAGTTTAAAAGAGAAAAACAAAAGAATTCATCTTTACTACCACTAACTTAGTTTAGATACGAAAATCAAAAGACTTTAACTTTTCTACTATTAAGCCAGTTTGGAAGAGAAATTCAAGAGAATTAATCCTTTCTACTACTTAATCAGTTTCGTAGAGTAAACCAAAATAATTCAGCTTTTCTAGTACTAAATCAGTTTAGAATAGAAAAACAATAGAATTAATCTTTTCTCTTACTAAATCAGTTTAGATCAGAAAAACATAATAATTCAATTTTTCTACTAATAAATCAGGTTAAAAACAGAATAATTCATATTGTCTACTTCTAAATAAGATTAGAAAAAAAGACAGTGAATTCAACATTTCAACAACGAAATCAGTTAAGAAAAAAATCAAAAGAATTCATCATTTCTACTACTTAATCAGTTTCGTAGAGTAAACCAAAATAATTCAGCTTTTCTAGTACTAAATCAGTTTAGAAGAGAAAAACAAAAGAATTCAACTTTTCTACTACTAAATCAGTTTAAAAGAGAAAAACAATTAATTCATATTTTCTACTGTTATATCAGTTTAGAATAGAAAAACAATAGAATTCAACTTTTCTCTTACTAAATCAGTTTAGAATAGAAAACAAAAGAATTCAACTTTTGTGCTACTAAATTAGTTTAAGAAAACAAAAGAATTCATCTTTTCTACTTCTAAACCAGATTGGAATATAAAAAAAAAAAGATTTCAACTTTTCTACTACTTAATCTGTTTAAATGAGAAAAACAAAAGAATTCAACTTTTCTATTATTAAATCAGTTTAAAAGAGAAAAACAATTAATTCAACTCTTCTACTACTATAGCTGTTTCAAAAAGAAAAACAAAAGATTTGAACTTTTCTACTACTAAACCAGTTTAGCAGAGAAAAACAAAAGATTCCAACTGTTCTACTACTAAACCAGTTTAAAAGAAAAAACAAAAGAATTCAACTTTTCTACTACTGAACCAGTTTAAAAGAGGAACACAAAAGAATTCAACTCTTCTACAACTATAGCTGTTTCAAAAAGAAAAACAAAAGATTTCAACTTTTCTACTACTAAACGAGTTTGAAAGAGAAAAACAAAAGAATTCAACATTTCTACTACTTAATCTGTTTAAATGAGAAAAACAAAAGATTTCAACTTTTCTACTACTATATCAGTTTCTAAAAGAAAAACAAAGGAAATCAACTTTTCTACTACTAATTCAGTTTAGAAAAAAACAAAAGAATTCAACTTTTCTGCTACTAAATCAGTTTTGTAGGGAACATAATCAGGATTTTACTTTTTGTTAGTAAATCACTTTAGAAGCGAACAAAAACAGATTTTAATTTTTCTATTATTAAATCAGATTAGAAGAAAGCAACAGCTCTATTACACTTCAAGTTTCACTAGACGTTGGAATTTGGTCATGGTAAATTATACTCACACGTGGTAAAAAAAGTACAGTAAAGACGCTAAGGATCCACGAGCCCTCCAGCTTCCTTTCCTGTAAGTGATCCTTTAACTTCAATTTCAGGCCGTCTATCGCCTTAACCAATATATACTTCCGTTCACTTTGACGATCCACTACTGGTGATTAATAACATTTTAATCTTAGATCAGTTAATCAATATCTGAAATATTAATCCTATTTTCATCCAGCTTTGTGTGGAAATTTTGATTTCGTTTGAGTATTTCAATAGCTTATAAAGTAGCATATTTCGACACTTAGAAAGAGCTGGCTCTCTTAATCTGTTTAGTAATTATAAAACTGTTTTAAATGCTTCCATTACATTTAACTTTAAACTTATCTTCAAGCATGTGCTAAAATGAAAAGTGTTTGTGAGGAGAACTGGGATGGCTTTACTTCTTACACAGAATGTATTGATCCGTAATTGATAACACTTAAGTGAGATATAATGTTGTATAAAAATCAGATTAATACAGTTTATAGGAACACTTTCAGCAGATATATATATAAATACACTCATACTTCCATATATGGTAACAGAAGCGTGTCAAAACCTTCAATGGAAAAGTACGTTTAATTTCTTCAATGAGTTTAATTTGTTGATAAAGATGACGTTCTGAAGTCTCAATCCAACAGAGAAACTTCCACAGCAAATCGTTTAAGACAATAACTAAATGTTTAATGGCACAGATATCAACGGTGTAATAAATAAAAATTATGAAATTGAAATAGAATGATAACAAACAAAATATCACAATGTGTCGCTAGCTTCTAATCATAACCAATTATTTTTCCTTGGAACAGATAGATACACAGAAATCTCAAGAAACCACATAACTCGGAAGTCCTCCAAAGTGCTCCGACGGACTCATGTGTCTTACTTATACTTAACATTTTCTATCCTCTATAAACTTTCTTCACAGTATGAACTACACTATCAGTCGTAGTGCATAATGATGGTATTAAGCCTAAACACAACACGAAAGAGTCCGCTACAATGGAAGTAAAGACCGGTAGTGTGAGTAACCCTGTTTGTTTTGTTTTGTTTGTTTTCTTGAATTTCGCGCAAAGCTACACGAGGGCTGTCTGCGCTAGCCGTCCCTAATTTAATAGTGTAAGACTAGAGGGAAGGCAGCTAGTCATCACCACCCACCGCCAACTCTTGGGCTACTCTTTTACCAACGAATAGTGGGATTGACCGTCACATTATAACGCCCCGAAGGCTGAAAGGGCAAGTATGTTTGGTGCGACGAGGATTCGAACCCGCGACCCTGAGATTACGAGTCGAATACCTTAACACACCTGGTCTTACTGGGCCAATTAACTATGTAACATAACGTGTATCCTAATCACCTGATTAGCTATATAACATAACGTGTAACCTAATCACCTGATTAACTATGTAACATAACGTGTATCCTAATCACCTGATTAACTATGTAACACAACGTGTATCCAATTATCTGGCACGTTTTTCTTTTGTTGTTATTTTCTTACACAGCTGAGATGTACTATATTTTTCCATCACAGATTCCAAAATCATTCTTGATTCTAGTTCACAACTGACATCAATCTAATTAGCATCTGTAGTTCGAATCTTTCTTTTGTTTGGATCTTTGGATTGCATTCCGTACACCAGTTTGCCTATTTTAAAGAACACGAATATTGTTAATGACTGCATTATTGAAAACATATATACCAAATATTACAATCTGACAATTAAGAAACTACTGGAAAACTTTTGATGTTAGTTTGACTAAATAAGTAATGATTTATAAATTACGAATACCTTTCCACGTAATTCAATATTGTAATTATGATGAAGGCAAACTTATAGAATAAAACAGTAGATCATGTAGATTGTTTGTTTTTGAATTTCGCGCAAAGCTACTCGATGGTAATCTGCGCTAGCCGTCCTTAATTTAGCAGTGTAAGACTAGAGGGAAGGCAGCTAGTCATCACCACCCACCGCCAACTCTTGGGCTACTCTTTTACCAACGAATAATGGGATTGAACGTCACATTATAACGCCACCACGGCTGAAAGACGAATATGTTTGGTGCGCCTTAACCCACCTGGCCATGTCGGGTCTAGATCATGTAGAAGACCATATTTTAGACCCTAATTTGTTATTAACTACTTACTAAGGGTCATTGATCTCTTAAAACTTATGAGTTGTGGACGAAATGAAATTTTCGTTTCAAACATTAAGTGAATAGTTTTACTCTTAGTTGTTTATTGTTTATTATTTTCTGTGAATTTCAGATCTATTCTATACAATTACAGATCTATTCTATACAATTTCAGATCTATTCTATACAATTACAGATCTATTCTATACAATTAATTTTGCAAAATTCGACGTTCTATGACACAGAGCTATTTCTTTTCCATTTTTCAACGAAACTACTTTGTGGTCATTGGAAACATATGTTAGGATCATTCGAGAGATTAGCTCAAGACCGCCTCAACGTATTTTGTCTTGACTTTAGAGCCCATCATGTCTGAGTATGAAAACAGCCTTGTGGACTCTATCACAGCACTAACATATCTGAAGATTGCGATTACAGTAGTGGGTCCAACGTGTACTTGGGCGCCGTTAATCCATCAATGGTAAGATTCATGTGTCCCTAGATTGGCTTCTACAAAGTACAGGAATGAGGCCGTGGGGATTTCCATGAGGATGTACGTTGGTGAAGATGGCGGTTACTTTCTCCTTATGAATGACTCTGTCAGTCACATTGTGTTTGAGCCGTGGAGAAGTTGCTCTTTCCATGTCTGTAATTTATTCCAGTATGGTGTTTTGGACTGCACTCTCAGATCTATGGCTGCCCAGCAGGAAGATACTTTTGTAAAGAAATGGAACCACTTGTCACAGTGGTCAGTACTTACTATATATTGACACAGTTTGTTTTATTTCTGGTCTGTTAAACAGATTTTTTTCATAAACTTAAAATGTTTTATGTTGAAAGTTTGTGTGGATTTAACAACACACTGATGTACAGTTTGCGTTTGATAACATCTAGTGATAATCAAATACACAACTACCGTTTGTCACTAGTCGTCTATTAGTTTCATGTAATTAGTTTGAAAAGTAATTCCTATGGTAAGCCTTGAGTTGTGTAACATACAAAGAAATTATCCGGTGTTTCTTTAAAATATAAGCAGCATATGTGCACTGTAATTTAACAAATAATTTATGATAGATGTATTTATATTTTCAACATTCTTAGATTTTATGCTCTCAAAAATCTTTTCATAATTATCTTACTATCCCAGAGGTTATTTGTGTTGTAAATAATATGCATAATTTTTGTAACTATTAGTGACATACAATTTTGTTTTTAATTTCACGCAAAACTACACGAGGGCTATCTGTGCTAGCCGTTTCTAATTTAGCAGTGTAAGACTAAAGGGAAGGCAGCTAGTCATCACCACCAACTCTTAGGCTACTCTTTTACCAACAAATAGTGGGATTGACCGTCACATTATAACGGCTGAAAGGGCGAGCATGTTTGGTGCGATGGGGATTCGAACCCGCGACCCTCAGATTACGAATCGAGTGCCATAACCACCTGGCCATGCCGGGGCTCGTGACGTACAATGAAATAATAATAATTCATCCATCAACGTCTACTTTAACATATAAAACTACTGATATGGATTTACAAAAAAGATATTTCAAGAATAGATACCGTTGATAATGAGAAAAAATTTGTTTTATTTACGGTTTTTTTATCATTCAAAAACAGGAAAGACCGGTTGTGTCGCGTGTTCTCTAAGTCGGTAAGAAGTGAAATTATGACAACTGTAACATCACGTGCCATACAACATTTATATGTACGTCGTGCGTTGTTCAACTCGAAATAACATGGGCTACCTGCTGGTAAATATCCAACCACAAGGAAATACAGTTTTTCTAAGACTATTTTTGCTGAATAAATCTCCAACCTGTGAAACACGTGTTCTAACACGCTAGCCAATGGCAAACTTCAATGTGTCCGCTTTTTTTCACTTCCACAGATTTTACTACGTTATTAAGAAGTGAGTAATTTATTTGCTACACAGAAATCGGTTGTCTTTACAATTTAATGCGTACGAGGTAGAACACAATATAAATATTGAATCACGGTTACTTTGGTTTTTCAATGTTAAACACGTTAAAGCATGATACTGTACTGTTTATGAATCATTTTATCACCCTGAACCATCGAAAATCTATCAGTAATTATATGTTTTAACGTAATTAATTTGCACGTCAAGTTTTGAATAACAACACATAATTATATATGATCAGTTCTCAGTGTCTTGTATTTTATTCATTGCTGTATCAAAAAATATACTTATATAATTTCTAGTTAATATTTGATCTTTTCAAGCAATATATCAAGGTATGCTTAGAATACAAACACCATATGGGCACAAAATGCAGTAAAAACTGAGATACGCTTACGTTTACATGTTTTTACTTTTTTTTTTTACATCACGGCGTAGTCATCACAAAGAGTTGATTACTTTAAGAACAGAGAGATATCTTCGAAGCACATGCACTTATAAACCCTTGTGGTTCTTGAGTTACTTCCACCCAAGAGTATACGTTCTTTCAGCCCTTCACTTCAACTACTTTTTATGGAACGTAGCACTCAAGCCAAAGTAATAGTTTGTCCCGTTAATAACTCTGAATGGCCTCTAAGTAGCGTATCTTATTTAGAAAATGTTCACTGTGGTTCTTCTAATATAATGGAATATCTATAACGTCATTATAAATAGAATTTCGAAATACGTATGTGTACGTATAAAGACCGTTAAACAAAGTTTGACAGTAAGACTGAAAGGTTACTTGTATTTTAGTTTATAATTTGTGTTGTTTCACAAGTTGAACGTGTGAAACAAGTCGAGCTTCTGCGTCCTTAACGATGGTCATACCAATGTGTAACATGAACAGATGTTATAATATAAAAAATACATACGCTTAACAGTGTATGAATAGTAATAGAATTATAATGGGTAATTATATCTAAAAACGATCAGCCAGTGAGATTTAAACAGTAAATATATAAAGGGCAAAAGTATTTTCCAATAGGAATACATTTATTAAAATTATTGTTTGTTTTTGGAATTTAGCGCAAAGCCACACGAAAACTATCTGTGCTAGCCGTCTCTAATTTAACAGTTTAAGACTAGAGAGAAGGCAGGTAGTCATCAACACCCACCGCCAACTCTAGAGCTACACTTTAACCAACGAAAATGGGGATTCACCGTCACATATAACGCTTCCGGCTGAAAGGGCGAATATGTCTGATGCAGCGAAGATTCGAACACGCGACCCTCAGATTACGAGTCAAACGCCTTAATCCATTTGATCTTACCTTAAAAGAAAACAGTAATTAAATATTTTTACTTTGTGTTAGAAAATTGGTTTGAACTACAGCGTCATGAACAATTGTGAAAAAGCACTGAACTACAAATGAAATTAATTTCTGTGATATATAAAACTATTTTCAGATCCAATAATAACTAATCGAAATATGTGTAATTTTATCAGCGGATTAGCTTGTTTTCTAATCAGTTTCTACTAACTGAATAATGCAAACGTATTTTATTTTCAAGTTGCTTACAGCGTGTGTTTTCCAAATTTAAAGTCTGATTAGGAAAGTAAGTTATGAAGGCAGACACTTATTCTACAAATAAGTATGAAATCGTTCTTGTGATGTGCTATGACATCATAACATTAAGATAAAGGGTTTTGATTTTCATGATTTCGTGTGTGTGTTTTCTTATAGCAAAGTTACATCGAGCTATCTGCTGTGTTCACTGAGGGGAATCGGACCCTTAATTTTATCGTTGTAAATCCGTAGGCTTACCGCTGTCCCAGCAGGGGATTTATTAATTACGAATGGAGTAACTGTAAAACTCATGAACGAATTATAATAAACACTGACACTCCTGATACAGTAAAACTGTAAAATACCCCATAATTTTCCAATGTAAAACAAAACAGTCGTTGAACTATTAAAATAACAATTAAGTAATTGGCCATTCTGATGACTCTTTGTCAACCAAACACCGATATAACACAGAATAAAATATTAACACGGACGACTGAAGTAAATCAGACACCATGGTGTTAACACATATTGATAATGGTAGCTAAACTCAACGTCTTATCAACTGGGTGTATTCAGATGCTGTGGCGATAGAAAATAATGTTACCACATCTCTGAGTCTTGTTGGCCAATCCAGTTGCCCCATCCTCTAAAGTACTGTTTTCACCCCATCTGAAGATAACCTAATTTAAGGACTACCTCAATAATGTTAGTTGAAGATAGCTCCTATTCATTCAAAATTTACACTTGTGTCTGTTATCTTACGTATATTAATTTAACTTGAGCAAGTATCCGATTTATTGTGTTACGTACGTTACGTTTTAGGATTGCGAGTAGCCGGCCCGGCATGGCCAAGCGTGTTAAGGCGTGCGACTCTTAATCTGAGGGTCGCGGGTTCGCATCCCGGTCGCACCAAACATGCTCGCCCTCCCATCCGTGGCGGCGTTATAATGTGACGGTCAATCCCACTATTTGTTGGTAAAAGAGTAGCCCAAGAGTTGGCGGTGGGTGGTGATAACTAGCTGCCTTCCCTCTAGTCTTACACTGCTAAATTAGGGACGGCTAGCACAGATAGCCCTCGAGTAGCTTTGTACGAAATTCCAAAACAAACAAATCGAATAGCCATAAATTTTAATTTTAATTTAGAAGTTAATTGAATGTCGTTATGCAAGCATTGACCAACGAGAATGATACACAGTTTTTTTTTTCTTAATATAAATACATTTTAATATACAAATAATAATGCAATTTATAATAACGGTTATCAGAAATAGTTGTTACAAATAATGATTTATATATAAAGTTTTACAAACTTACAAATAATGCTGTCTTTTATCTGATCTGCAATTGAATGTTTTATCGACGGTTCACGAGAAGCAAATTTTATGTTGATTATGTTACACTTTGTTAATGGCTAGCTTCACGTCGTTTGCAACCTGACTTTTCTCCGATTAAGATATGTAATGTTCTCGAACAAATACAAACGTACAAAGTTAATTTACTGGTCTTAAACGGTTTGTAATGTTCGAAATCTATAAACGTTCTGGTCAAATACCTGTAGTTTTCCGATTAATAAGCGTCAATTACAATTATAACTTTCGAGGTTTATAGTATACTGACTTTAACAAACCAACAAGAATAAACTGTCTTTTCGCGTTACGTTAGTTATCTTTTATAAGCGCGAGAGGTGATTCTTTAGAAATTCTAGCTAAGGCAGCAATACTGATATTTTACATACACAAGTCGTACATTGTTGATTCTTATGCTCAAGAATCTTCTACACATTTAGAAAATAGGCGAGACTTTCGAAATACACATTTAACAATACAGTTACATACATTTGCAAAAACGTATTTAACCAAAACAAATACTAGTAAATCCGTTACACTTAATACTATACCACCATTCTCATTATTAAGTTCGAGAAACAAGGTGATGCTTTGATATAACTAATTTCATTAATTTTAAACAAATCAATAAGATCCCCATTAACTTTTTCTCTTTTTAACAATTGGATAATTCGTTGTTTTAGTATTGACTAACGAAGCTACATAATGAGCTATCTATGCTCTCTCTACTATAGATGTCGAAACCCGATGTTAAACGTTGTAAGTTTGTTTGTTTTTGAATTTCACGCGAAGCTACATGAGAACTATCTGCGCAAGCCGTCCCTAATTTCGCGGTGTAAGACTAGATGGAAGGCAGCTAGTCATCACCACCCACCGCCAACTCTTGGGCTACTCTTTTACCAACGAATAGTGGGATTAACCGTCACATTATATTGCCCCCATGGCTGAAAGAGTATACATACTGGGAACTGTTAGAGTAGAACCATTAGATAGACATGATTTTTTTTAGAATTGTCAATGGTGTTTTGGTCCACCATGGCTAGGTGGTTAAGGCGGTCGACTCGTAATGCAAGGGTACGAGTTCGAATTCTCGTCACATGAAACACGCTTGCTCTTTCAGCTGTGGGGGGCGTTATAATGTGACGGTCAATCCCAATATTCGTTAGTAAAAGAGTAGCCCAACAGTTGGTGGTGGATGGTGATGATTAGCTACCATCCGTCTAGTCTTACACTGCATAATTAAGGATGGCTAGCGCAGATAGCTCTCGTGTAGCTTTGTGCAAAATTCAGAATAAACCAGACCAAACTGTATGATTGAAAGCAGAAATGCTCATTATTATGACCTCATTGAAAGGTGATTCCTTTATATCATTATTTTTATCAGTTTCATCTTGTGGTCTATAACAGATTCCGTCTTACAAACCTTTCCCTTTTAATTACTAACAGAAACCCAAAGAGAATCAAACTTATTTGATATTTCGTTAATATCCTCAAAGTTAATAGGATGAAACTAAATTTTACAAATAAAGTCACTTTTCCATTTCCTTCTAGTACTCTATCCTTATTAAATAATCTATAACCCTGTATTCGAAAAAAATTATGGTATCAGAATCATCTACGTTTAAATATTCAAGTATTCTTAGCACATCAAAATCCACTTTTTTGTTTAATGCTATGAAGTTTTTTAATTGCATTTATTCTACATCGAGCGTTACAATAAAACACCTTATTCCATGTTGAAATCACTTCTGGTCTTTTCATTATTTGAGTTATTCTAACACTCAACACTTTTCAATTCTTGTGTTAAAACTCCCCTTGCACTTCATTTAATGGCCCTGCAAATAAGCCAGCTTCTCTCCTATTATAATTGTAAGTTAGTTCATTCCAAAAAAGTCCCATTAATCTGATCCCATAAGTCCAGCCAGCCATTTCTCTAATTCTTACGTATTAACCTAGGCCTAGAATTTAGCTCTGGTGACCTGATTTTTATTTCATACCCACAGTTAAGTGTGAACATTGTCTCTGGAACGAATAAGTTATTATGGCAATTTTGTTTAAATGTCCATATCAATCACTTGTGCTTATCAATTAGCACTCCAAGCTTACCATTTCCTACATCATAAGCCCCTATGTGCACAACAGTAGTCTTTGTTATATCACTTGCTCTGTCAGTTGTATTTTCAACTCTCACTCCTGGACATCATAACTTAGTCCTTTTCTCCATATTTACACCTCTTGTTAATCATATTGTCGCACATCTTCACTGCTGTCTTCCTCAAAATGCTGGTCTCGAGTTCCCAAATAGTGGACAAAAAAATAAACCACACTCCTTGTACTCATTATCCCCCATAAACAGTGGACATAAAATTAAAAGTGTCTTTCTTGCTGCCATTTGTTGTTGTTTTTTAACTTTTATTATTTTGTTATTTTCTAAACTTTATAAATAGCACAAGGTCTTATGCAGAAAAAAAAAACATTTCTTTTATAATTTACTTAGACCTAATGTATTTCCTGTATCATGAATACTTTTGATCGTGATTGTAATAATAGTAAAGAACATCCGTCCAGTAATAGACTTCTACTTAGCGCCTTCTTCTATGATTTACTTATTACAAATAGGTCATACAACGTTTCAGTGGTAATTCCAATATCACTCCTATTTGCTTTGAAATAAATAATGGTCACAAAACATTCATGACAACAACTTTACAACAACCGACATTCCGTGTTGATGTGAAAGTTAAAACAATCACGAACTGGCTTTTTCAACGTTTGTTTTAACCTAAATTTGTTATTAAAAAATACCTTTTCCGACTTCATCACAAGGATTGAAAAATTCACTATTTTCACGAACTTAGTTTAGAATCTGACATACCTTTTTGTCACCAAAAGAAAATTACGAAGACAACAGAGATAAGAAACGTTAAATTTCATTTGCAAGATATAGTAATCTCAAACACAAAAAAATATAGATGATATAGCTTAATCTGATGAGGTACTGCAGCATTATAATTTAAAAAAACCCTGTCTTAAGTTTGTGAAACACTATATTTTAAGAAACCCTGTTTCAACCTTATGTAACAACTTATTTTAAGAAACAGTTTCAAGACAGTAATACGAAACAAACACCATTTCCACATGGATTTCACATATTTTAATGGCATTTATAAACATAGCTCTTGCGTTTTCACACAGCTTGTTTTCATGCTACGTAACAGTCCTAAGTGTAATTACTGAATAATATTTTGTTTACAGATTAATAACAAACCATAAATGTTTTAGTATGAACTAAACTACTGTCTTATCTGTTATTATCATAATGCCGTTTTGGTAATAATGACAAGTTTACTTAGTAACTTTAATAAGCTCGGATATAACAAATGGCATGTCGAAACTTGCTCATTTATTTATTATAGTAATTATCACAAAATGTGTCTTAGATCTTTATTGGAATATATGCATAGTTCTTGACATACCACGAAAATACCTTCCTCTTTCGGCCCGGCATGGCCAGGTGGGTTAAGCCGTTCGACTCGTAATCTGAGTGTCGCGGGTTCGAATCCCAGTCGCACCAAACATATTGGTTCTTTCAGCCGTGAGGGCGTTATAATGTGACGTTCAATCCCACTATTCTTTGATAGCAGAGTGGCCCAAGAGGTGGCGGTGGGTGGTGATGAATAGCTGCTTTCCCTCTGATCTTACACTGCTAAATTAGAAACGACTAGCGCAGATAGCGCTCGTGTAGCTTTGAGCAAAATTCAGAAACAAAACAAAACCCTCTTTTTCCATGGAAACTAAAATTATTAGGTGACAGAAAAGGAACATCCTCTAAGGACATGAAGGATTATGTGAGACTCGAAAGGGTAACCAAATTCAATAGTTTTATTATTTTCCGTTTAAAGAAAGAACATTATGAAAAGGTGAAATGATAATCGCCTAGCTAGGCTAAGTTTTGGTTAAAACTGATTCTTTGTTTTTTTTTAGGTTCTCATAGCGTGTGCATATATCATACGCATGCGTTCTACAGATAGAAATATGGAACTTTACAAGTTTGCTAAGAGTTAATAATCGATTTATATCTAGAAACGAAGCGTTACTATTATTATTTTATTGTAACTCTCTTATGGATTGACGTTAGCTTTATAAACAGATTGATACTGATGGGTTTTATATCGATTTAGCAATTAAAACTATTCACATAACGAACAAATTTTCACTAACTTAGTTTTTTGCGCAAAACAAACGCTTCTTAGATCTTCACATTTAACATTTCTAAAAGAGACTGATAAAGAGGCGTATAGAACCACACCTTATCATAATCCAACTTAATTGAACCCTTACTTACTTGAATGTTTTAACAGATCCAGACAGTGCTAATTTTAATTAACCCATGTGCGTAGAAATGTTACATCGATCTCCGCTACTAAGAAATTGATTAACTGAAATCAGTTGCACCGACAAACATACCACGGAAATGTTTGGTCAAAACGTAATCTTGGGTCATTTTTTTCTATTATTTTTTACTATTTATAAATTTTCCTTTATGTACATGTACATATATAACGGTGACTTCTTAAACAAATTATGCTGACATAGTATCATAACGTAACACATAAATATAAACTGTGTCCTCAAAGATATTTTTCATAACAAATAGATAAGACTTTATTATAATCTTGTCTCCACATTTTGAGAGCCAAACTTTCTGAATTTTAAACTGTATTATTTTAATAATTTTTGAAATTATTAATTTCTGTTTGTAGTCCCCTTCCCGT
Source organism: Tachypleus tridentatus (assembly GCF_004210375.1). Classification (NCBI taxonomy): domain Eukaryota; kingdom Metazoa; phylum Arthropoda; class Merostomata; order Xiphosura; family Limulidae; genus Tachypleus; species Tachypleus tridentatus. The sequence goes on along the minus strand of NW_027467777.1, from coordinate 6,093,498 downwards.
GACACAGCGGTAAGTCTGCGGACTCACACCGCTAAAAAACCGGGTTTTGTTACCCGTGGTGGGCAGAGCACAGATAGCCCATTGTGTAGCTTTGTGTTTAATTCTAAACAAATAAACAAAGAATTATATTTTTAATTTCATTAGAGCAGGATCTTTCAAAGTAAAAACATAAAAAGGCAAATTCGATCATTTTCCCAAATCTTAAAAAAAACGTTATTGAGTTTTTACATGTATATTTTATTTTTCCTTTAACATTTTAGCATACTATTACAAGTCAAAGTTGCCCTAAGCTATAACTGGCTCAGGGAAATCTTCCGGTATTGATAATCGATATTTCTACTCGTTGCAGTGAGTGGCCGGTGACAGCTTGCTGAAACATAAACAGTAAGAATTGAAATTCGCGTTTTTACTTATATTTGCGAACGTTGTGAATTACGAATGCCATTACGTACAATTTTTAACATGTTTCTGGGTTAGTCTCTAAGGTTACAATGAAATCTTCCCTGAGTTTTTTTTTCTTTCCACCTCAGTATTACTATCCTCAGAATTTCTTATAACTTTCACTTCTTAACCCGTATGATAAGTATAGCTGTGTGTACTGGATATTATCATGTTTAATTTATTACGTTTGTTTTGTTTTTGAATTTCGCGCAAAGCCACACGAGTGCTATCTGCGCTTTAATTTATTACGGGCTGTGAAGTGAAATAAACTGCTTCAGGAGACAAATACAAAGATATTATTACACTAACATCTTAAACTACTCTCAAATAAAGAGAAAGATGAACGAAAATAATAGTGTTAACAGATCAGGTAAAAGTTTTATATTGTGAAATCTGAATATTATTCTCTACATATTGCATTTTAGGGCAATAAGTTATTTCAATAGAACTGAGAAAACTGTATCGCACCATCCAAAAAGAACTTCAGTGGCTAGTTACTGAAGCAGTCTATATGTACACTATCGAATTTATATTTTGCAATATACATTAATCATATATATATATTATAACCCTAATTGTTTAAGCCATAAACAAACCACATTAACATGAAACAAAGTGCGCTGCATATTTTTTTTTTTTTTTGTAAACGGTAGTACCTTAATTTCAATTTTATTCTTTCATTTGTATTTATTTTTTTTCATCTTTTCATGTTTATATTTTTCTTTTTCTTATTTTTATTTTAACTTGGGAGAGCAGTCACCTATCCCACAATTGTCTACAGGCAGTTAAGGATGATATAGATACGGGACGTTATGGGCTTGAATTGGAAGTTAGGACTGATAGACGGCGTATCTCCACCGCAACGTGGGTCCTACTTTTCAGTCACCTCCAAAACCAGGATACACGTTATAAACTCGCGTTGTAACTTGTACCCGGGATACTTTTAAAAAATTAAAAAAATATATGCATCGTATTTCGTTTCACGTTAATTTGTATTGTTTATGGTTTAAAATTTTATGATTATAATATAATTAATCAGAGGCTAGAATTTGCTATTTTTAACGCAGTTCTTTCTCACGTTTTTGTTTATTCATTTAGCTTAATTTGAATGTAATTATTTAATTTAACTACATTACATATATAATGTACAATAGGTTAAGTTTTCCCTGAGAAATAAATACAATAAAATGTTATTAACTATAGTTTCCTTAACATGAAAGATGCTTAGCTGACGATTTAGTGCCTTCTATTCGTGAGGGGTTTTGGTTATTTTGTAAGTTAATTTATGAAATTCCTGTATACCTTTTAAAATTGGCTTACCTAATTTATTGAATACTATTAGTTCTGATCTATAGAGTTAGCCAACTTTGAATCAGAATCCATTAATGATTAGATAATACAATTTAATAAAGTATTAGTTTGAAACTATCTTTTAGGTATTGTACTACTTTAATGGTGGACGACAAAAATATTATTTTTCCACAAAGAACATTTCATTTATTCTGATCACCGCTCCAGGAAATTAAAGAAATTCTCGTTATATTTTCTACTTCTGATTTTAGTTAAACAGTTTCAATGGGTGGGTTATAATGGAATTTTTCGTCTTTTTGTCACATTGCACATTTTCAATGCAATAATCAATGACCTACTTACGTATGACACACACACACACGATATCGAATTTGAAATAGATTAAACTTAACATAATTTTGCTACAGCGAAGCGGAAAAAGACGACCATTATTTCGAAGTACAGTTCTTTTTAAGCCGTCTAGGTGAAATTATGCCTCTTTTAATTTCACACCAGGGACAGTTTCGGGTACGTTAGTTTCTCTGTATTCGCTAAGAAATGTTCATTGTTCAGAAACGTAACACCTGTTCAATGATTTTCTGCTATACATCCGGGAACTCTGGCTATTCATAAACGTTGAAGGAGACACTCAAGATTAAAGTAGTGTATTTCACGCGAGAACTGGTTCTGGAACCCTGTTATTTATTAAAACTTAGAAGAAAATTTCTGATAAATAGACTCTATTTTTAAAGGATTCTTTTCTTTTTTAAAGACGTTTCACCAGGTTAACCTGGCATCACCATGTATATCAGTTGATTATGCCATGTTAAGCTGTTGTTTATTGATTTAGAACAGGATTCCTGCCATAATAACTATCATTATATCAGTCTATATTACAACACGATAGCATTAAGCTTACTGTATATGAAGCGTAAAGATATACATGTACGTATAAGTCCATAATACATGCATAAATAAATAATAGTAAACACGTAACTACTCAAACAGAAAATGTAAACATCTCAGTTATTAATAAAGTAATACATGTATAACGTTTAATATTACGTAGAGTTCAGTATACGTTACTTTAGGAAAAAAAATGGTATTTTTTCGAGTGCAAATAGTTGCATTTATTTGTGGAACTGTCTATCATATATTATTATAAACATTAAATAAGTGTCCTCGTTGTTTCACGCGACAGCAAACAAACATAAAACAATTAAAAATAATTTATTTTAAGTTAACAAATATGGAATCTGTCTTTCTTGTACTGGTATAGCCGTTGGAAGCAAAGCTACCATTATAAAGTACAATTAAAACGTTAGTTCAATTATCTAGCAAAACAAGTCGAACGTTAGTAACCAGTGAAACGTCATACAGAGTTTAGTGTGTACTTATGGCACTAAAGTTATATATCGTTGTCCCGAGTATTGAACTACTAACCAGAGAGAAAGCAATCTGTTCTGAGGGACTGACTTATACTCTTATAACGCACTCAGAGCCTAACGTGTTGGAAAGCCGAATACGACTTCTCTCTCACTGTGGTCAGAGATAGGTTAACGGAGTTACAATGCTCAAATTCAGGGTTCGAATCCCTACTGTGGACACAGCAGATAGTCTAAATCTGTTTTGCTTAAAAACAAACAATATCAACATCTGATACGACTCACTAGCTTTGAACTCCAGAATTCTACAAGAGGCCAAGCCTCACACAAACTCTCATATCTAGGGCGCTGTGTCAACGTTATATATTTTCTCACAGCTGGTTACTTTCGGCAAATTTAGGTACCTTTCTAAATGTATGTTGTTAGTAAAGTTCGTGAAACTGTTAAATTATATTTCGTTAAAATGAATAAGATGTTTAATTTGAAAAATTTAAATCTGTTTACCATGACAACCGCATCCTGGAGCTCTCCAGTGGCCCAAAGACAAGTTTTAGGTTTACGTCGCTAAATATCGTATTTCAATATCCATTGTGAATAAAGCATAAATAGCTTTTTTGTGTAGCTTTTCACTAATCAATCAGTGAAGTTTTTTTTTGTGTAGCTTTTCACTAATCAATCAGTGAAGTTTTTTTTTTGTGTAGCTTTTTACTAACCAATCAGTGAAGTTGAACTGAAATTAAGATTCCAAAAAAATCATTTAATTTGATTTGGTTTAATATTTTTATTAAAATATTCAGTATATTAAAGGCAATGTTAGAGGTATATTAGAGGCAATGCAGAGGTAAGTGTGGTAGAATTTATAGGGTGCATTAAATACCAAGAGTGGATTTTGTTTGAAAGTGATGGTTTTGATTGTAAAATATTGGAGAAACGGAAAATGAACTGCATTTTCAGAGCCTGCCTATATGAATACAAGCTTGAAATAGCTTTGAAAAGAGGGGGATTAGTAGGTTAAGGACGAAACATAGAGGTCTCTGTAGGCAGATGGAACAGCTACATTTAACATTCAGTTATCAATGTTGAATAGGTTTCAATCACTAAACCACACAACGAGTACAGAGATGATCGTTATATGTACATGGTGGGAAGTTTCTCATTAATTATACGGATAAAGTTATTTGTAGTGTGAGACATAGAAAGAATAGGACAATAAATCACTTACCAGGTATTACAAGATATTATAGAACTTGTTGACAGTTCTTACCAGGTATTACAAGATATTATAGAACTTGTTGACAGTTCTTACCAGGTATTACAAGATATTATAGAACTTGTTGACAGTTCTTACCAGGTATTACAAGATATTATAGAACTTGTTGACAGTTCTTACCAGGTATTACAAGATATTATAGAACTTGTTGACAGTTCTTACCAGGTATTACAAGATATTATAGAACTTGTTGACAGTTCTTACCAGGTATTACAAGATATTATAGAACTTGTTGACAGTTCTTACCAGGTATTACAAGATATTATAGAACTTGTTGACAGTTCTTACCAGGTATTACAAGATATTATAGAACTTGTTGACAGTTCTTACCAGGTATTACAAGATATTATAGAACTTGTTGACAGTTCTTACCAGGTATTACAAGATATTATAGAACTTGTTGACAGTTCTATATGCTGGTTGAAAATTATAAACTAGCATAGCTCATTAATTGGTTTAAAGAAATTATGATTAGAAACAGACGTGTGGCCCTTCTGAACTGTGCCTTCTGTTCAGATATGTGAACCAATCACTTAGTAGTATCCAATGCTAACTGAGAGACCATCAGAGACATACATAGGACAATAGATAGGCTAGGTGGACTTGTGTAATAGTCTCTCAATAAGAACCAATTATATATATGAGACAGGTCCCACTTAAGCATGTTAGGTAGGTAGTTATTTGAGGAAACTGAAAGTACGTTCGTTAAACGCCCATAGTTGTGAGAAATTTGTGATGATTTGAGAATAAAAAAAGTAATAGAAAAGTTAGAGAAATGTGGACTTTCAAAAATTAAATTCAGAGCTCAACAAGTTATGTAATAGATTTAAAGATAAGCATACTACATCAAGGACAAACTTAACTCCTATTATACTAATATGTCAGGAGAAATATAAACAAGATAAGAGATTTAAACAGCTGTTGGCCATTCATTTTTAAACTGTGGCATCCTAGCTAAAAGTATCAATTCCTTAAAATCTAGTTATATCAAAATATAATTACATAGAAATAATTAACTAGATATCAAATAGGTAGCCGTTTTACAAATTCATAGGTGTGCTCAATATGAGATGGGTGGTCTACAACGGCCCGGCATGGTCAGGTCGTTAGGGAGGTCGACAAGCAATCTGAGGGTTACGGGTTCGAAATCGTCCTCATAACTATGGGGGCGTTATAATACTTGTTGGTAAGAGAAAGTAGTCCAAGAGTCAAGGAAGGCAAAAAACAAACAAACTTGTTCCAAAAATAGAGAAAATTGTGAAAATAAATATAAAAAAAAACATCAGTAGAAAGTGACTACTAGTCACTAGCTTTAAACAAAAGCAACTTTAGCTTTTTATTCTCAACTATTCTTATTTGTAAAGTCTATATATTTCAAAATAAAAATGTAATTGTAACTCCAAAACACAAACAATTAACATAAGCAACGTATTTGTAATCCCCAAAGTATATTTTCGAAAACTTAAATATTCTGATTTGAACATTTATAGCAAACTATTAATATTTTTACAATGCAGCATCTGGGAAACAATATGTGTATATAAACTGGTGGCCAAAATCTTAAGGCCAATGAACATAAAGAAAAAAAATATGCATTTTACGTTGTTAGACTCAACCACTTATTTGAGTAGAGCTTTGAAAGATGAAAACAAGAAAAGGAAAATAAAATAAAACACATTTTAGCATTTAATAGGAAAAATGTGGACACCATGAAATTAGCCTAAATACTAGCTGGTCAAAAGTTTAAGACCATACCAAAAAGAAGTCCTAAACAGGGTAGGAAATGCCCAACAAGAGGTCTCAGTAGTGAGTTGCATGGCCGTCATTGCGAATAACTTCAAACATTTGCTTTGGCATGCTCGATATAAGCGTTTGCAGAAGGCTGGCTGGAATGTTATTCCAAGTGGCGAAGATGGCTTCACGAAGATTATGCACTGTTTGAAATTGACGTCCATTTCTATAGACTTTCCTTGCCATCCACCCCAAACATTTTCAATGGGGTTCAGTTCCGGCGAACACACTGGATGGTCCAAAAGAATGACGTTATTCGTCATGAAAAAGCCCTGTGTTCTGCGGGCATTGTCCTGCTGAAAGATTCAGTCATTTCCACACAAGCGAGGGCCTTCAGTCAATAAGGATGCTCTCTTCAACATGTCAATGTAGCCAGTTGCTGTTTGACGCCCCTGTATAACTTAAAGCTCCATTGTTCCATGGAAAGAAAAAGCACCCCAGATCATGATGAACCTTCTCCACTGTGCCAGTAACGTTGGAAGCCATCTGGACCAACCAGGTTAAATATTTTCTCATCAGAAAACAAACCTTCTCCCACTTTTCTATGTTCCATGTTTGGTGCTTCTCAGCAAAGTTTAACCGAGCTGTTTCGCGGTGTGGAAGGAGGTGTGGCTTTTGAAGACGTTTACGATTTTTAAAGCTTTCCTCTCGTAGATACCGTCTTATTGTTCTTGAGCTGCATTCTGCGTCCGTAAGAGCCTTAATCTGGTTCGACGATCGGCTGGTGTCTTGCCGGACAACACGTCGAATCCTCCTGCTCAACGCGGGCGAAATTTTCTTGGGCCGACCACTTGAAATTCTCGTTCCGTATCTCTCAGGGTTTTTTAAGAATTTTGCAACAGCAGTTTTACTACGCCCAATCTCACCAGCGATGACACGTTGAGAGAGACCTTGCTTTTGGAGTTCGACAATTCTGCCACGTTCAAACCCTGTCACCTTTTTAGCCTTTGCCATGTTTTTACCAATGTAACACAAGAGATGTCAGTGGGAGATGTTGACAACGCTAATGCTTGAACACAAATTACTAAATTTCGTTACGTGTTTACTGATTAATGCTTCGTTTCAGTATGGTCTTAAACTTTTGACCAGCTAGTATTTAGGCTAATTTCATAGTGTTCACATTTTCCCTATTAAATGCTAAAAAGGTTTTTATTTTTATTTTCCCTTTTCTTATTTTCACCTCTCGAAGCTCTACCCAAATAAGTTGTTGAGTCTAACAATGCAAAATGCATATTTTTTCTTTATGTTCATTGGCATTAAGATTTTGGCCAGCAGCGGATATCAAAACGTCTCTGTACTGTAACTAATCTTTCAAAGCAAACATGTATTACTCATCGCTACACTTGACTTTAAAATGGATTGATGACAATGGGTATTACATGTGCCTGAACACATTCAGTAGCTCTCAGTCCTGAGTTTTCGTAAAATTAAAGGCACATTTCAGGCTTTATTAGTGCTCATGGCCCCTGTTTTTTTCTGTGTTCTGTTTTGTTTCCTTTAAGGAAAGTGTAACAAACTTCTGAGTTACCTGTGAGCAAACTCAGTGGGAGAAATTCATTCTCAAATAAAGTAGTGACTAATATATCTGTAAAAAACGGCTGGTAAGGATAGAAAAAACTCTAGGTAGAGGAGCGAACAACGTTTCGACCTTCTTTGGTCATCGTCAGATTCACAAAGAAAGAGGTAGCTGAACGATAGCTGACCACATGTTTGAAGGCGGTTGTTTACTTGAGTGTAGGAATGTAGAGGGTGTGCTTAGATGTTTCATTATATTTATTAATATAGATATAAAGGTGTTCCTTTGTATTGGTTTATTTTGGGCTTGTGTTGTTGTATAAGTAAGGCTTCTTTAATTTTGCGTTTGTTTATGCTTACCAAGTGGATTCCCCTGGAACCAACTGGAGCCGCGCAATTCAAACAGTCCGCGTATTTTTTGAACAGACCTCGTATATTATTCTCTAGAAGTGGGTTTATTTGTCATCACGAAGTAGGGACTAGATAAGTTTTGGATAAAACATTAAGCAATGTTTGTAGAATTTAACATGGAAAAAAACTTGTGTTTTTAATTGATTATTTTCGTTTCATATTATTCAATTTTTATTATAAATATCTCTGTACTTAAGAACAAGGGCCCGGCATGGCCTAGCGCGTTAAGGCGTGTACTTCGTAATCTGCGGGTTCGCGCCCGAGTCGTGCCAAACATGCTCGCCCTCCCAGCCGTGGGGGCGTTATAAAATGTGACGGTCAATCCCACTTTTCGTTGGTAAAAGAGTAGCCCAAGAGTTGACGGTGGGTGGTGATGACTAGCTGCCTTCCCTCTAGTCTTACACTGCTAAATTAGGGACGGCTAGCACAGATAGCCCTCGAGTAGCTTTGTGCGAAATTCCAAAACAAACAAACTTAAGAACAAAGAGAATTTCGTTCGAGATATTTCTATGCTAAGGACACCTGACGTCAGATTTATGCAACACATTAAATTCTTACTTTAAGTTCACTACATAATTTTTAATAAATGCAATAATTTATAAGTGATTCAATATTGTGATATTTTCTTTCAGTTTCGTTTTGTAGATCGATGCAATTCATGGATGACATTTGTTCGTTCAATTTAGTGTATTTAATTTCGGCTCTTAATACTAGAAACAAATGATTTTATTTATTTAAACACTCAACGTTCCGCTTTACAGCTTTTTCCGGTGTTTTAACTAAAACACAAACCGAAACTGAAATTATAAAGATTCAAAGTATCATTTTTGGTTTGTGTTTTAGTAAACACTTCCTTTGAATTATCTGTAAAGCGAAACGTTGAATGTGTAATTAAATAAAAACATATTTTCGTGTTAAAAGGTCTTTCATTTTTATCATTAATATGTCTTCCATACGTTAATATGCACTACAGAAATTAAATGATAAACTTTGTGTTTTTGGTGAACCGTTTTAGAGATTCAGAAATTACTTGTGACAAAATATTCAATGTTCGTATTCAAAAATATGTAATTAAATACATATATATTTTTATTACCTTAATATACTATTCAATGTGTTCTGTGTGATATTGAAATTACAACGTTCTTTCTGTCTTCAAGCAAAAGGTGATCAGTGATAGTTTTAACTATATCGATTTTCACATATAATATTCTCGTGCTCAGTTAAGAAATGTATGAAATGAGTATTGGACCGTGATCGTTTTTATATTAATTTTGTTACATCATTTGTTTTGTTTTTCAGAGGTGTAATCTATAACTGAAATACCAGTAAAAGATTCGTGATTTATCACTGTCACATTTGATTAGCTGATGTATAGTGAACATCACAAGATTTGAAATTAATATTATTATGTTAAAAAGCAGACTCTTGAGAAAATTATATTGAATATGTATAAAGACATAAAATATATGGATGGTAGGGACTTACAGGCTACCCTGTATATTAAGTACAAAAGTTTATGTGTGTGTGTGTGTGTCCCTCTGTTATCTCACTACTCCTAGATCACTGGGTTAATTTCAAGCAAACTTGACGGTATGCTAATTTGAAACAAGGGGCATATTAATATATGTTCAAACCCCCGTTATATTGCTGCAATCAAACGTTTATTATCTTTGAGGTAAGTTAAAGTTAACTTTATTCATATGTATATATATTATGGACATATCTCTAACTTTCAATAAATCTCAGTTTATATCTCAAAATATTTTCAATAAGGAACTCCGCATTTAAATATTTTCAAAGAATTTACATAATCGATATTATAAAAAGTAAAATTACACTTTAATACTGATCGTTCAAGAATACCTTTCGGATTAAACACTAATATGTTTTACGATATCCAAATTAGGCTATTAAGAGAAGCAGTAAAACTTTCAGTGACTAATATGTGTGTGCGGGAACCGGCAAATCCAGGTGGGTTTAGGCGTTCAACTCGTAATCTGAGGTTCGCGGGTTCGAATCCCGGTCGCATCAAACATGTTCACCATTTCAGCCTTGGGGGCGTTATAATGTGACGGCCAATCCCAGAATTCGATGATAACAGAGTAGCCCAAGAGTTGGCGATTGATGGTGATGACTAGCTGCCTTCCCTCTAGTCTTACACTGCTAAATTAGGGACGGCTAGTGCAGATAGCCTTCGTGAAGCTTTGCGCGAAATTCAAAAACAAACAAACTCATATGTGTGTAAAGGATTCTTGGATTAGACTGTGATAGTGCGTGTGATTTGATGCTATCATAGAACTCTGGATTACTCAGCTGCTCACTCTAGTTCGAAAACGTGTGGTACCACAAAATATTTTCTGTACAATAAAATGTGGGTACTTTAAAAGTGACAATCCATAAGACAGTTATTTTTTTTGAGAAATATGGCAATTTACCTCTGCAATATTTCTAGATGTATTTATATGTTCATGAACGTTATTTCAATAGGATATTATTTTTCCTAAATTGCTTATTATTTCACGAAGAAATACGTATATTATTCTTTGAGATCGCTCACGTTTCACAAGGATGGGTACTGTTAAAGTAATTTACGTATGAAGCACCATAATGGTTATTCCTAATTTGTGTCTCATACACATAGATGACAACAAAAAAATACACACCCTCGAAACGGTATTACTGCTAGAGTTATAACACTATATTCAGTCCATAATTAATAAATATGTGTATGCTCGGTTTTTAGTATGTTCAAATATCCATTTTTACTTTAGAGTATGCTTGATTATTTGTTAATACTGAGAGAAATGACGTTCTGTACCATGTGATCTTCATCAGCTAGAAACAGCGCTTGGTTATTTGTTAATACTTATCGATATGACGTTCTGTACGATGTGATCTTCATCAGCTACAAACAGTGCTTGGTTATTTGTTAATACTTATCGAAATGACGTTCTGTACGATGTGATCTTCATCAGCTACAAACAGTGCTTGGTTATTTGTTAATACTTATCGATATGACGTTCCATAGGATGTGATCTTCATCAGCTACAAACAGTACTTGGTTATTTGTTAATACTTATCGAAATGACGTTCTGTACCATGTGATCTTCATCAGCTACAAACAGTGCTTGGTTATTTGTTAATACTTATCGATATGACGTTCTTTACGATGTGATCTTCATCAGCTACAAACATACTTAGTAACTTTATGTTTATTTTACTAAGATCAAAACTAGTTCCTTGAAGATCAATACAAAACTTTGTTTCTGTCAGTGTTGGGTCTATCAACAGGAAGTTATGAACAAACAGATAAATATTTCAAAGAAACTAAATGATATTATTTACTCAGAGTTCAATCATGATTTTTCAACTTTAGTGAATTTTAAGAGGTTTTTTTTTTTTTTTTTGAAGAACCAAAGAGCCTTAGAAATCGATATTTGGTACATTTACAGTGTGCGTCTTTGAATGTGTTGCATAGATATAATGAATACCTTGTAGAGGTTTGAATATTACATACAACTGTAATGAATATATACATGTGTGTGTGTGTGTATGTTTGTCTGTAGATGTCATAACAATAATTCGTTTGTTTGTATTGAATTTCGCGCAAAGCTACTCGAGGGCTATCTGCGCTAGCCGTTCCTAATTTAGCAGTGTAACACCAGAATGAAGGCAGCTGGTCATCATCATCCACCGCCAACTCTTGGGCTACTCATATACCAACGAATAGTGGGATTGGTCTTCACATTATAACGCTACACGGCTAAAAGGGCGAGCATGTTTGGTGTGATGGGGATTCGAACCAACGACTCTCGGATTACGAGTAGAGTGCCTCAACCACTTGGTCATGTCGGGCCTATAATAAGAATGAATATTTGTGCGTATTTGTGTTTGGGTGTCATTGCTGTAATGATTTAATGTGCGTGTTTGTGTGTAGATGGGTATTCATTAAATACATTTTTATTTAGCAACATCTAAGTATTTATTTTAGTAAAAAATATTATTCTGAAAAGCTTTCCTATATTTATTGATATATCATTTCATTTGCTCTGGATATTAATAGCACTGCCTAGTTCCTTTTGTGGTATTTTATTGGACTTTTTCTACTTTGAACTAACTAGTTTATTCAGCATGTTTTTATTGAAATGATTTCGATGTAATTATCCAAATAATGTCATTCTAAATATGTCTCTATAATAACTATAGATACCATTTATATTACAGATAATCCTTCGTACATAAAAAAATAACTTTGTCATATTCCTACAGCTACAGAGAACTAAACATCAAAGTAATGTTTTTTCATGGTAGCCATTAACATACGAATCAAAATCAAGATTTTAAAAACAACCAAATATGCCATTCTGAAGGTGTCTCATATGAGACGTCAACCTCATATACGTACTGTTAATTATATGGAATTATGCCACAGTAATCCCTTCACTGTGGCAGTAGTGTTTACTTCATTTAAATATTGTCATCTTCGATCTATAATTTCAAAGCCTCTATGAAATGTTTGAGATTTTACGGTAGAACCCTTTGTTTCACGTTCTCATATTCATTAAGCCTATACTGGCGCTGTAAAGTCGACTACAGCGACATCTTTAAGTTTATTACCCTCAGCTATGTAAGGTATCCATCTGGATATATGAAGTCCACATTTTATAGAATTTATTATTTACAACTTAATTGAGATAAATGTTTCTTTTTCCAACATCCAGTATCCTAATTTTCCTACAATAATAAGTAGGAAACATTTTCTAAAAACAGCAAATTAAAGCTGCAGAAGTAAAACAGTGAAACCTCAAGATATATCTCAGAATTTTTCTGGAAGCACGTATCTTGTTGAAGATATGCAGTAACCACATGTACTGTGTTATGCGGCCAACACAATATATGACATAACCACTAGAAAACCTTGGCAATTACCCTGATTGCTTGTTCGTGTTTCTGAATTTCGCGTAAAGCTGTACGAGGGCTATCTGCGCTAGCCGTCCCCAATTTAACAGTGTAAGGCTTAAGGGAAAGCAGCTAGTCATCACCACCTACCGCCAACTCTAGGGCTACTCTTTTATCAACGAATAGTGGGATTGGCCGTTACATTATAACGGTCGCACAGCTGAAAAGGCGAGCATGTTTGGTGCGACGGAGATTCGAACCCGCGACCCTAGGATTGCGAGTCGAACGCCTTAACCAACCTGGTCCTTGCCAGGCCCCAATTCCCCTGACATACATTAAGTTCGTAGTCAAGGTAACTAGCTATACTTCTGTAGGCATACACGGAAAACGTTTGTTTATGCCACAGTTTATGCGACATAACATGACATACAAACACATATAAGTGACTCAGACACAAAGTATTAAGCCTTCTTCTGTATGACAGTATTCTAATTGTATTGACTCTTTCGTTGGTTTGCTAATGATTCGTAAAGTTATTTGAACACGATAAAGATTGATATTTTATAAATTTTCTCTACTCGGCACAGCCAGGTGTTGTATTTCAATCAGGAAAGGTCTTGTTATTATCTTAACTTTGTAATCTTGTTTATTTCAATCAGGAAAGTTCTTGTTATTATCTTAACTTTGTAATATTGTTGTACTTTAATCAGGAAAGGTCTTGTTATTATCTTAACTTTGTAATACTGTTGTATTTCAATCAGGAAAGGTTTTGTTATTATCTTAACTTTGTGATACTGTTGCATTTCAATCAGGAAAGGTCTCGTTATTACCTTAACTTTGTAATATTGTTGTATTTCAATCAGGAAAGGTCTTGTTATTATCTTAACTTTGTAATATTGTTGTATTTCAATCAGAAAAGGTCTTGTTATTATCTTAACTTTGTAATATTGTTGTATTTCAATCAGGAAAGGTCTTGTTATTATCTTAACTTTGTAATATTGTTGTATTTCAATCAGGAAAGGTTTTGTTATTATCTTAACTTTGTAATATTGTTGTTTTTCAATCAGGAAAGGTCTTGTTATTATCTTAACTTTGTAATATTGTTGCATTTCAATCAGGAAAGGTCATATTGTTATCTTAACTTTGTTATATTGTTGCATTTCAATCAGGAAAGGTCTTGTCATTACATTAACTTTGTAATATTGTTGTATTTTAATCAGGAAACATCTTGTTATTATCTTAACTTTGTAATATTGTTGTACTTTAATCAGGAAAGTTCTTGTTATTATCTTAACTTTGTAATATTGTTGTATTTCAATCAGGAAAGGTCTTGTTATTACCTTAACTTTGTAATATTGTTGTACTTTAATCAGGAAAGTTCTTGTTATTATCTTAACTTTGTAATATTGTTCTATTTTAATTAAAAAAGGTCTTGTTATTACCTTAACTTTGTAATATTGTTGTATTTCAATCAGGAAAGGTCTTGTTATTATCTTAACTTTGTAATATTGTTGCATTTCAATTAGGAAAGGTTTTGTTATTATCTTAACTTTGTGATATTGTTGCATTTCAATCAGGAAAGGTCTCGTTATTACCTTAACTTTGTAATATTGTTGTATTTCAATCAGGAAAGGTCTTGTTATTATCTTAACTTTGTAATATTGTTGCATTTCAATTAGGAAAGGTTTTGTTATTATCTTAACTTTGTGATACTGTTGCATTTCAATCAGGAAAGGTCTCGTTATTACCTTAACTTTGTAATATTGTTGTATTTCAATCAGGAAAGGTCTTGTTATTATCTTAACTTTGTAATATTGTTGTATTTCAATCAGGAAAGGTCTTGTTATTATCTTAACTTTGTAATATTGTTGTATTTCAATCAGGAAAGGTCTTGTTATTATCTTAACTTTGTAATATTGTTGTATTTCAATCAGGAAAGGTCTTGTTATTATCTTAACTGTGTAATATTGTTGTATTTCAATCAGGAAAGGTCTTGTTATTACCTTAACTTTGTAATATTGTTGTATTTCAATCAGGAAAGGTCTTGTTATTATCTTAACTTTGTAATATTGTTGTATTTTAATCAGGAAAGGTCTTGTTATTATCTTAACTTTGTAATATTGTTCTATTGCAATTAGAAAAGGTCTTGTTATTACCTTAACTTTGTAATATTGTTGTATTTCAATCAGGAAAGGTCTTGTTATTATTGTTAAATACACATTTAACAATACAGTTACATACATTTACAAAAACGTATGTAACCAAAACAAATACTAGTAAATCCGTTACACATAATACTATACCACCATTCTCATTATTAAGCTCGAGAAACAAGGTGATGCTTTGATATAACTAATTTCATTAATTTTAAACAATTCAATAAGATCCCCATTAACTTTTTCTCTTTTTAACAATTGGATAATTCGTTGTTTTAGTATTGACTAACGAAGCTACA
Source organism: Tachypleus tridentatus (assembly GCF_004210375.1). NCBI lineage: Eukaryota > Metazoa > Arthropoda > Merostomata > Xiphosura > Limulidae > Tachypleus > Tachypleus tridentatus. The sequence goes on along the minus strand of NW_027467777.1, from coordinate 6,078,038 downwards.
TAATGAGCTATCTATGCTCTCTCTACTATAGATGTCGAAACCCGATGTTAAACGTTGTAAGTTTGTTTGTTTTTGAATTTCACGCGAAGCTACATGAGAACTATCTGCGCAAGCCGTCCCCAATTTAACAGTGTATGGCTTAAGGGAAAGCAGCTAGTCATCACCACCTACCGCCAACTCTAGGGCTACTCTTTTATCAACGAATAGTGGGATTGGCCGTTACATTATAACGGTCGCACAGCTGAAAAGGCGAGCATGTTTGGTGCGACGGAGATTCGAACCCGCGACCCTAGGATTGCGAGTCGAACGCATTAACCCACCTGGTCCTTGCCAGGCCCCAATTCCCCTGACATACATTATGTTCGTAGTCAAGGTAACTAGCTATACTTCTGTAGGCATACACGGAAAACGTTTGTTTATGCCACAGTTTGTGCGACATAACATGACATACAAACACATATAAGTGACTCAGACACAAAGTATTAAGCCTTCTTCTGTATGACAGTATTCTAATTGTATTGACTCTTTCGTTGGTTTGCTAATGATTCGTAAAGTTATTTGAACACGATAAAGATTGATATTTTATAAATTTTCCCTGCTCGGTACAGCCAGGTGTTGTATATCAATCAGGAAAGGTCTTGTTATTATCTTAACTTTATAATATTGTTGTATTTCAATCAGGAAAGTTCTTGTTATTATCTCAACTTTGTAATATATTTGCATTTCAATCAGGAAAGGTCTTGTTATTATCTTAACTTTGTAATATTGTTGTATTTCAATCAGGAAAGTTCTTGTTATTACCTTAACTTTGTAATATTGTTGCATTTCAATCAGGAAACGTCTTGTTATTATCTTAACTTTGTAATATTGTTGTATTTCAATCAGGAAAGGTCTTGTTATTATCTTAACTTTGTAATACTGTTGTATTTCAATCAGGAAAGGTCTTGTTATTATCTTAATTTTGTAATATTGTTGTATTTCAATCAGGAAAGGTCTTGTTATTACCTTAACTTTGTAATATTGTTGTATTTCAATCAGGAAAGGTCTTGTTATTATCTTAACTTTGTAATATTGTTACATTTCAATCAGAAAAGGTCTTGTTATTATCTTAACTTTGTAATATTATTGTATTTCAATTGGAAAAGGTCTTGTTATTACCTTAACTTTGTAATATTGTTGCATTTCAATCCGGAAAGGTCTTGTTATTATCTTAACTTTGTAATATTGTTGTATTTCAATCAGGAAAGGTCTTGTTATTACCTTAACTTTGTAATATTGTTGCATTTCAATCAGGAAAGGTCTTGTTATTACCTTAACTTTGTGATATTGTTGCATTTCAATCAGGAAAGGTCTTGTCATTACCTTAACTTTGTAATATTGTTGTATTTTAATCAGGAAACATCTTGTTATTATCTTAACTTTCTAATATTGTTGTATTTCAATCAGGAAAGGTCTTGTTATTACCTTAACTTTGTAATATTGTTGTACTTTAATCAGGAAAGGTCTTGTTATTATCTTAACTTTGTAAAATTGTTCTATTTTAATTAGAAAAGGTCTTGTTATTACCTTAACTTTGTAATATTGTTACATTTCAATCAGAAAAGGTCTTGTTATTATCTTAACTTTGTAATATTATTGTATTTCAATTGGAAAAGGTCTTGTTATTACCTTAACTTTGTAATATTGTTGCATTTCAATCCGGAAAGGTCTTGTTATTATCTTAACTTTGTAATATTGTTGTATTTCAATCAGGAAAGGTCTTGTTATTACCTTAACTTTGTAATATTGTTGTATTTCAATCAGGAAAGGTCTTGTTATTATCTTAACTTTGTAATATTGTTGTATTTCAATCAGAAAAGGTCTTGTTATTACCTTAACTTTGTAATATTGTTGTATTTCAATCAGGAAAGGTCTTGTTATTACCTAAACTTTGTAATATTGTTGTATTTTAATCAGGAAAGGTCTTGTTATTATCTTAACTTTGTAATATTGTTCTATTGCAATTAGAAAAGGTCTTGTTATTACCTTAACTTTGTAATATTGTTGTATTTCAATCAGGAAAGGTCTTGTTATTATTGTTAAATACACATTTAACAATACAGTTACATACATTTACAAAAACGTATTTAACCAAAACAAATACTAGTAAATCCGTTACACTTAATACTATACCACCATTCTCATTATTAAGCTCGAGAAACAAGGTGATGCTTTGATATAACTAATTTCATTAATTTTAAACAATTCAATAAGATCCCCATTAACTTTTTCTCTTTTTAACAATTGGATAATTCGTTGTTTTAGTATTGACTAACGAAGCTACATAATGAGCTATCTATGCTCTCTCTACTATAGATGTCGAAACCCGATGTTAAACGTTGTAAATTTGTTTGTTTTTGAATTTCACGCGAAGCTACATGAGAACTATCTGCGCAAGCCGTCCCCAATTTAACAGTGTAAGGCTTAAGGGAAAGCAGCTAGTCATCACCACCTACCGCCAACTCTAGGGCTACTCTTTTATCAACGAATAGTGGGATTGGCCGTTACATTATAACGGTCGCACAGCTGAAAAGGCGAGCATGTTTGGTGCGACGGAGATTCGAACCCGCGACCCTAGGATTGCGAGTCGAACGCCTTAACCCACCTGGTCCTTGCCAGGCCCCAATTCCCCTGACATACATTATGTTCGTAGTCAAGGTAACTAGCTATACTTCTGTAGGCATACACGGAAAACGTTTGTTTATGCAACAGTTTATGCGACATAACATGACATACAAACACATATAAGTGACTCAGACACAAAGTATTAAGCCTTCTTCTGTATGACAGTATTCTAATTGTATTGACTCTTTCGTTGGTTTGCTAATGATTCGTAAAGTTATTTGAACACGATAAAGATTGATATTTTATAAATTTTCTCTGCTCGGCACAGCCAGGTGTTGTATTTCAATCAGGAAAGGTCTTGTTATTATCTTAACTTTGTAATATTGTTGTATTTCAATCAGGAAAGGTCTTGTTATTATCTTAACTTTGTTATACTTTTGCATTTCAATCAGGAAAGGTCTTGTTATTATCTTTACTTTGTAATATTATTGCATTTCAATCAGAAAAGGTCTTGTTATTATCTTTACTTTGTAATATTGTTGCATTTCAATCAGGAAAGGTCATGTTATTACCTTAACTTTGTATTATTGTTGCATTTCAATCAGGAAAGGTCTTCTCATTATTTTAACTTTGTAATATTGTTGCATTTCAATCAGGAAAGGTCTTGTTATTACCTTAACTTTGTTATATTGTTGCATTTCAATCAGGAAAGGTCTTGTCATTACCTTAACTTTGTAATATTGTTGTATTTTAATCAGGAAACATCTTGTTATTATCTTAACTTTGTAATATTGTTGTATTTCAATCAGGAAAGGTCTTGTTATTACCTTAACTTTGTAATATTGTTGTACTTTAATCAGGAAAGGTCTTGTTATTATCTTAACTTTGTAATATTGTTCTATTTTAATTAGAAAAGGTCTTGTTATTACCTTAACTTTGTAATATTGTTGTATTTCAATCAGGAAAGGTCTTGTTATTATCTTAAATTTGTAATATTGTTGCATTTCAATTAGGAAAGGTCTTGTTATTATCTTAACTTTGTAATACTGTTGCATTTCAATCAGGAAAGGTCTTGTTATTACCTTAACTTTGTGATATTGTTGCATTTCAATCAGGAAAGGTCTTGTCATTACCTTAACTTTGTAATATTGTTGTATTTTAATCAGGAAACATCTTGTTATTATCTTAACTTTCTAATATTGTTGTATTTCAATCAGGAAAGGTCTTGTTATTACCTTAACTTTGTAATATTGTTGTACTTTAATCAGGAAAGGTCTTGTTATTATCTTAACTTTGTAAAATTGTTCTATTTTAATTAGAAAAGGTCTTGTTATTACCTTAACTTTGTAATATTGTTACATTTCAATCAGAAAAGGTCTTGTTATTATCTTAACTTTGTAATATTATTGTATTTCAATTGGAAAAGGTCTTGTTATTACCTTAACTTTGTAATATTGTTGCATTTCAATCCGGAAAGGTCTTGTTATTATCTTAACTTTGTAATATTGTTGTATTTCAATCAGGAAAGGTCTTGTTATTACCTTAACTTTGTAATATTGTTGTATTTCAATCAGGAAAGGTCTTGTTATTATCTTAACTTTGTAATATTGTTGTATTTCAATCAGAAAAGGTCTTGTTATTACCTTAACTTTGTAATATTGTTGTATTTCAATCAGGAAAGGTCTTGTTATTACCTAAACTTTGTAATATTGTTGTATTTTAATCAGGAAAGGTCTTGTTATTATCTTAACTTTGTAATATTGTTCTATTGCAATTAGAAAAGGTCTTGTTATTACCTTAACTTTGTAATATTGTTGTATTTCAATCAGGAAAGGTCTTGTTATTATTGTTAAATACACATTTAACAATACAGTTACATACATTTACAAAAACGTATTTAACCAAAACAAATACTAGTAAATCCGTTACACTTAATACTATACCACCATTCTCATTATTAAGCTCGAGAAACAAGGTGATGCTTTGATATAACTAATTTCATTAATTTTAAACAATTCAATAAGATCCCCATTAACTTTTTTCTCTTTTAACAATTGGATAATTCGTTGTTTTAGTATTGACTAACGAAGCTACATAATGAGCTATCTATGCTCTCTACTATAGATGTCGAAACCCGATGTTAAACGTTGTAAATTTGTTTGTTTTTGAATTTCACGCGAAGCTACATGAGAACTATCTGCGCAAGCCGTCCCCAATTTAACAGTGTAAGGCTTAAGGGAAAGCAGCTAGTCATCACCACCTACCGCCAACTCTAGGGCTACTCTTTTATCAACGAATAGTGGGATTGGCCGTTACATTATAACGGTCGCACAGCTGAAAAGGCGAGCATGTTTGGTGCGACGGAGATTCGAACCCGCGACCCTAGGATTGCGAGTCGAACGCCTTAACCCACCTGGTCCTGCCAGGCCCCAACCCCTGACATACATTATGTTCGTAGTCAAGGTAACTAGCTATACTTCTGTAGGCATACACGGAAAACGTTTGTTTATGCAACAGTTTATGCGACATAACATGACATACAAACACATATAAGTGACTCAGATACAAAGTATTAAGCCTTCTTCTGTATGACAGTATTCTAATTGTATTCACTCTTTCGTTGGTTTGCTAATGATTCGTAAAGTTATTTGAACACGATAAAGATTGATATTTTATAAATTTTCTCTGCTCGGCACAGCCAGGTGTTGTATTTCAAACAGGAAAGGTCTTGTTATTATCTTAACTTTGTAATATTGTTGTATTTCAATCAGGAAAGGTCTTGTTATTATCTTAACTTTGTAATATTGTTGCATTTCAATCAGGAAAGGTCATATTGTTATCTTTACTTTGTAATATTGTTGCATTTGAATCAGGAAAGGTCTTGTTATTATCTTAACTTTGTGATACTGTTGCATTTCAATCAGGAAAGGTCTTGTTATTATCTTTACTTTGTAATATTATTGCATTTCAATCAGGAAAGGTCTTCTTATTACCTTAACTTTGTTATATTGTTGCATTTCAATCAGGAAAGGTCTTGTCATTACCTTAACTTTGTAATATTGTTGTATTTTAATCAGGAAACATCTTGTTATTATCTTAACTTTGTAATATTGTTGTATTTCAATCAGGAAAGGTCTTGTTATTACCTTAACTTTGTAATATTGTTGTACTTTAATCAGGAAAGGTCTTGTTATTATCTTAACTTTGTAATATTGTTCTATTTTAATTAGAAAAAGTCTTGTTATTACCTTAACTTTGTAATATTGTTGTATTTCAATCAGGAAAGGTCTTGTTATTATCTTAAATTTGTAATATTGTTGCATTTCAATTAGGAAAGGTCTTGTTATTATCTTAACTTTGTAACACTGTTGCATTTCAATCAGGAAAGGTCTTGTTATTACCTTAACTTTGTAATATTGTTGTATTTTAATCAGGAAACATCTTGTTATTATCTTAACTTTCTAATATTGTTGTATTTCAATCAGGAAAGGTCTTGTTATTACCTTAACTTTGTAATATTGTTGTATTTCAATCAGGAAAGGTCTTGTTATTACCTAAACTTTGTAATATTGTTGTATTTTAATCAGGAAAGGTCTTGTTATTATCTTAACTTTGTAATATTGTTCTATTTCAATTAGAAAAGGTCTTGTTATCACCTTAACTTTGTAATATTGTTGTATTTCAATCAGGAAAGGTCTTGTTATTACCTTAACTTTGTTATATTGTTGCATTTCAATCAGGAAAGGTCTTGTCATTACCTTAACTTTGTAATATTGTTGTATTTTAATCAGGAAACATCTTGTTATTATCTTAACTTTGTAATATTGTTGCATTTCAATTAGGAAAGGTCTTGTTATTATCTTAACTTTGTAATACTGTTGTATTTCAATCAGGAAAGGTTTTGTTATTATCTTAACTTTGTGATACTGTTGCATTTCAATCAGGAAAGGTCTCGTTATTACCTTAACTTTGTAATATTGTTGTATTTCAATCAGGAAAGGTCTTGTTATTATCTTAACTTTGTAATATTGTTGTATTTCAATCAGGAAAGGTCTTGTTATTATCTTAACTTTGTAATATTGTTGTATTTCAATCAGAAAAGGTCTTGTTATTATCTTAACTTTGTAATATTGTTGTATTTCAATCAGGAAAGGTCTTGTTATTATCTTAACTTTGTAATATTGTTGTATTTCAATCAGGAAAGGTTTTGTTATTATCTTAACTTTGTAATATTGTTGTATTTCAATCAGGAAAGGTCTGGTTATTATCTTAACTTTGTAATATTGTTGCATTTCAATCAGGAAAGGTCATATTGTTATCTTAACTTTGTTATATTGTTGCATTTCAATCAGGAAAGGTCTTGTCATTACATTAACTTTGTAATATTGTTGTATTTTAATCAGGAAACATCTTGTTATTATCTTAACTTTGTAATATTGTTGTATTTCAATCAGGAAAGGTCTTGTTATTACCTTAACTTTGTAATATTGTTGTACTTTAATCAGGAAAGTTCTTGTTATTATCTTAACTTTGTAATATTGTTCTATTTTAATTAAAAAAGGTCTTGTTATTACCTTAACTTTGTAATATTGTTGTATTTCAATCAGGAAAGGTCTTGTTATTATCTTAACTTTGTAATATTGTTGCATTTCAATTAGGAAAGGTTTTCTTATTATCTTAACTTTGTGATACTGTTGCATTTCAATCAGGAAAGGTCTCGTTATTACCTTAACTTTGTAATATTGTTGTATTTCAATCAAGAAAAGTCTTGTTATTATCTTAACTTTGTAATATTGTTGTATTTCAATCAGGAAAGGTCTTGTTATTATCTTAACTTTGTAATATTGTTGTATTTCAATCAGGAAAGGTCTTGTTATTATCTTAACTTTGTAATATTGTTGTATTTCAATCAGGAAAGGTCTTGTTATTAACTTAACTTTGTAATATTGTTGTATTTCAATCAGGAAAGGTCTTGTTATTATCTTAACTTTGTAATATTGTTGTATTTCAATCAGAAAAGGTCTTTTTATTACCTTAACTTTGTAATATTGTTGTATTTCAATCAGGAAAGGTCTTGTTATTACCTAAACTTTGTAATATTGTTGTATTTTAATCAGGAAAGGTCTTGTTATTATCTTAACTTTGTAATATTGTTCTATTGCAATTAGAAAAGGTCTTGTCATTACCTTAACTTTGTAATATTGTTGCATTTCAATCAGGAAAGGTCTTGTTATTACCTTAACTTTGTGATATTGTTGCATTTCAATCAGGAAAGGTCTTGTCATTACCTTAACTTTGTAATATTGTTGTATTTTAATCAGGAAACATCTTGTTATTATCTTAACTTTGTAATATTGTTGTATTTCAATCAGGAAAGGTCTTGTTATTACCTTAACTTTGTAATATTGTTGTACTTTAATCAGGAAAGGTCTTGTTATTATCTTAACTTTGTAATATTGTTCTATTTTAATTAGAAAAGGTCTTGTTATTACCTTAACTTTGTAATATTGTTACATTTCAATCAGAAAAGGTCTTGTTATTATCTTAACTTTGTAATATTATTGTATTTCAATTGGAAAAGGTCTTGTTATTACCTTAACTTTGTAATATTGTTGCATTTCAATCCGGAAAGGTCTTGTTATTATCTTAACTTTGTAATATTGTTGTATTTCAATCAGGAAACGTCTTGTTATTACCTTAACTTTGTAATATTGTTGTATTTCAATCAGGAAAGGTCTTGTTATTATCTTAACTTTGTAATATTGTTGTATTTCAGTCAGAAAAGGTCTTGTTATTACCTTAACTTTGTAATATTGTTGTATTTCAATCAGGAAAGGTCTTGTTATTACCTAAACTTTGTAATATTGTTGTATTTTAATCAGGAAAGGTCTTGTTATTATCTTAACTTTGTAATATTGTTCTATTGCAATTAGAAAAGGTCTTGTTATTACCTTAACTTTGTAATATTGTTGTATTTCAATCAGGAAAGGTCTTGTTATTATTGTTAAATACACATTTAACAATACAGTTACATACATTTACAAAAACGTATTTAACCAAAACAAATACTAGTAAATCCGTTACACTTAATACTATACCACCATTCTCATTATTAAGCTCGAGAAACAAGGTGATGCTTTGATATAACTAATTTCATTAATTTTAAACAATTCAATAAGATCCCCATTAACTTTTTCTCTTTTTAACAATTGGATAATTCGTTGTTTTAGTATTGACTAACGAAGCTACATAATGAGCTATCTATGCTCTCTACTATAGATGTCGAAACCCGATGTTAAACGTTGTAAATTTGTTTGTTTTTGAATTTCACGCGAAGCTACATGAGAACTATCTGCGCAAGCCGTCCCCAATTTAACAGTGTAAGGCTTAAGGAAAGCAGCTAGTCATCACCACCTACCGCCAACTCTAGGGCTACTCTTTTATCAACGAATAGTGGGATTGGCCGTTACATTATAACGGTCGCACAGCTGAAAAGGCGAGCATGTTTGGTGCGACGGAGATTCGAACCCGCGACCCTAGGATTGCGAGTCGAACGCCTTAACCCACCTGGTCCTTGCCAGGCCCCAACCCCTGACATACATTATGTTCGTAGTCAAGGTAACTAGCTATACTTCTGTAGGCATACACGGAAAACGTTTGTTTATGCAACAGTTTATGCGACATAACATGACATACAAACACATATAAGTGACTCAGACACAAAGTATTAAGCCTTCTTCTGTATGACGGTATTCTAATTGTATTGACTCTTTCGTTGGTTTGCTAATGATTCGTAAAGTTATTTGAACACGATAAAGATTGATATTTTATAAATTTTCTCTGCTCGGCACAGCCAGGTGTTGTATTTCAATCAGGAAAGGTCTTGTTATTATCTTAACTTTGTAATATTGTTGTATTTCAATCAGGAAAGGTCTTGTTATTATCTTAACTTTGTAATATTGTTGCATTTCAATCAGGAAAGGTCATATTGTTATCTTAACTTTGTAATATTGTTGCATTTGAATCAGGAAAGGTCTTGTTATTATCTTAACTTTGTTATACTTTTGCATTTCAATCAGGAAAGGTCTTGTTATTATCTTTACTTTGTAATATTATTGCATTTCAATCAGAAAAGGTCTTGTTATTATCTTTACTTTGTAATATTGTTGCATTTCAATCAGGAAAGGTCTTGTTATTACCTTAACTTTGTATTATTGTTGCATTTCAATCAGGAAAGGTCTTGTCATTATTTTAACTTTGTAATATTGTTGCATTTCAATCAGGAAAGGTCTTGTTATTACCTTAACTTTGTTATATTGTTGCATTTCAATCAGGAAAGGTCTTGTCATTACCTTAACTTTGTAATATTGTTGTATTTTAATCAGGAAACATCTTGTTATTATCTTAACTTTGTAATATTGTTGTATTTCAATCAGGAAAGGTCTTGTTATTACCTTAACTTTGTAATATTGTTGTACTTTAATCAGGAAAGGTCTTGTTATTATCTTAACTTTGTAATATTGTTCTATTTTAATTAGAAAAGGTCTTGTTATTACCTTAACTTTGTAATATTGTTGTATTTCAATCAGGAAAGGTCTTGTTATTATCTTAAATTTGTAATATTGTTGCATTTCAATTAGGAAAGGTCTTGTTATTATCTTAACTTTGTAATACTGTTGTATTTCAATCAGGAAAGGTTTTGTTATTATCTTGACTTTGTGATACTGTTGCATTTCAATCAGGAAAGGTCCCGTTATTACCTTAACTTTGTAATATTGTTGTATTTCAATCAGGAAAGGTCTTGTTATTATCTTAACTTTGTAATATTGTTGTATTTCAATCAGGAAAGGTCTTGTTATTACCTTAACTTTGTAATATTGTTGTATTTCAATCAGGAAAGGTCTTGTTATTACCTAAACTTTGTAATATTGTTGTATTTTAATCAGGAAAGGTCTTGTTATTATCTTAACTTTGTAATATTGTTGTATTTCAATCAGGAAAGGTCTTGTTATTACCTTAACTTTGTAATATTGTTGTACTTTAATCAGGAAAGGTCTTGTTATTATCTTAAATTTGTAATATTGTTGCATTTCAATTAGGAAAGGTCTTGTTATTATCTTAACTTTGTAATACTGTTGTATTTCAATCAGGAAAGGTTTTGTTATTATCTTGACTTTGTGATACTGTTGCATTTCAATCAGGAAAGGTCCCGTTATTACCTTAACTTTGTAATATTGTTGTATTTCAATCAGGAAAGGTCTTGTTATCACCTTAACTTTGTAATATTGTTGTATTTCAATCAGGAAAGGTCTTGTTATTACCTTAACTTTGTTATATTGTTGCATTTCAATCAGGAATGGTCTTGTCATTACCTTAACTTTGTAATATTGTTGTATTTTAATCAGGAAACATCTTGTTATTATCTTAACTTTGTAATATTGTTGTATTTCAATCAGGAAAGGTCTTGTTATTACCTTAACTTTGTAATATTGTTGTACTTTAATCAGGAAAGGTCTTGTTATTATCTTAACTTTGTAATATTGTTCTATTTTAATTAGAAAAGGTCTTGTTATTACCTTAACTTTGTAATATTGTTGTATTTCAATCAGGAAAGGTCTTGTTATTATCTTAAATTTGTAATATTGTTGCATTTCAATTAGGAAAGGTCTTGTTATTATCTTAACTTTGTAATACTGTTGTATTTCAATCAGGAAAGGTTTTGTTATTATCTTGACTTTGTGATACTGTTGCATTTCAATCAGGAAAGGTCCCGTTATTACCTTAACTTTGTAATATTGTTGTATTTCAATCAGGAAAGATCTTGTTACTATCTTAACTTTGTAATATTGTTGTATTTCAATCAGGAAAGGTCTTGTTATTACCTTAACTTTGTAATATTGTTGTATTTCAATCAGGAAAGGTCTTGTTATTACCTAAACTTTGTAATATTGTTGTATTTTAATCAGGAAAGGTCTTGTTATTATCTTAACTTTGTAATATTGTTCTATTTCAATTAGAAAAGGTCTTGTTATCACCTTAACTTTGTAATATTGTTGTATTTCAATCAGGAAAGGTCTTGTTATTATCTTAACTTTGTAATATTGTTGCATTTCAATTAGGAAAGGTCTTGTTATTATCTTAACTTTGTAATACTGTTGTATTTAAATCAGGAAAGGTTTTGTTATTATCTTAACTTTGTAATATTGTTGTATTTCAATCAGGAAATGTCCTATTATTATCTTAATTTTGTAATATTGTTGCATTTCAATTAGGAAAGGTCTTGTTATTATCTTAACTTTGTAATACTGTTGTATTTAAATCAGGAAAGGTTTTGTTATTATCTTAACTTTGTAATATTGTTGTATTTCAATCAGGAAAGGTCCTATTATTATCTTAACTTTGTAATATTGTTGCATTTCAATTAGGAAAGGTCTTGCTTTACTAACGAATAGAGGGACTGACAGTCACTTTATAACCCCCCGCGATTGAAAGGGCAAGCATGTTTGGTGTGACGGAGATTCGAACTCGCATCCCTTAGATTACGAGTTGAATGCCCTAACCCACCTGGCCATGCCGGGCGAAGTCTGTATGTAAATGTATATATATATATATGTTTATATATGAATATATATTTTAAAAATAACATTACTTTTTACCCATATTATACTATAGCCTATTAGCTGTCACCTAATTACACTATCACTTTTTTATCTATTACTTATGGCACAAGGTACGTTCAAAAGCTAGCTCTATACTGTTTTGTATATACCATAAATGGTAATAATGTATTTGTTTGTTTGTTTTTGAATTTCGCACAAAGCTACTCGAGGGCTATCTGTGCTAGCCGTCCCTAATTTAGCAGTGTAAGTCTAGAGGAAAGTCAGCTAGTCATCACCACCCACCGCCAACTCTTGGGCTACTCTTTTACCAACGAATAGTGGGATTGACCGTCACATTATAACGACCCCACGGCTAAAAGAGCGAGCATGTATGGCGTGAAGGGGATGCGAACCCGTGACCCTCAGATTACGAGTCGCACGTTTTAACACGTTTGGCCATGCCGGGCCAAACTAACAAAATTACATTCGGCTATCTGCTCAGCCCACCGAGAGGAATCGAACCTCTGATTTTAGCCATTTAATCCGGAGACATACAACTGTACTAGCTGGGGGCAGGTAATAATGTGAAATGCTTTATTATTTACGGTTGCATATGTTTAATTTTTTTTATGAATGTTGTATTCATTTGGTACTTATATCAATTCAGGAAAGTTTAATAATACCAAATTAAAGAAAAAAAACAGTTAACAACTTTAGATCGAAAAACTTATTTATTATTTTCTTTTGTAAAATTGACTTAAAATCAGCACTGCTACAGTATTCATATTGTAACGTTAAACATATTTCTAAGAGAACTATTCCACTAGTCTTTTGGAATATATATTTTATTTATATACGGTTATTTCTATATTTTGGTAAAGTGCGAAATGTATGAAAAATGAGGTGGAATTGTTTTTGTTTCTCTCTACAACTCAAGCGCCATCTGCATGATTTGCATGTACATTTTCTTTGTGCTTTTCTTAAGTTTGTTTTCTTTATTTAGCGCAAAGCTACACGACGGTCATCTGCGTTAGCCGCCCATAATTAAGCAGTGTAAGACTAGAGGGAAGGCAGCTAGTCGTCACCACCCACCGCCAACTCTTGAGCTACTCTTTTACCAACGAATAATGGGATTGACCGTATATTATAACGCCCCCACGGCTGATGGGGCGAACATGTTTGGTATGACGGGGATTCGAACCCACGACGCTGGGATTGCGAGTCGAGTACCTTAACCACCTGGCCTTGATAGGCTTTTTTTTTTAAGTGCTTAGACAAAACGAATACCACTGGTAAACAATTTTTAAGGACATCAAAATATAATGTCAATATCGTACTCAGTCCAGTAGAGGTAGAGTTGTGTTTATATTTCCAACAAATATTTTCGGAACGAAATATCTAATAAGTCTTGCCAGTACCAAGCCAAAAATACGTTTATTTCCACAATGCATTGCGTCACAAAAGAAAATTAAAAAAAACTAATTTAATGCAAGGAAATATTTCCTACGGGAAACATGCACAAAGGAAAACTGTTATACATATCACTGTACAACAATTTTGTGAAAAGTTTTGCTTCCTGAAAAGTTTTGCTAATTGTAACAGGTACCTGGTGAGTATGTACAAATATAGTTTTGGTTTTGCTTCATCACGTAGGAACTCTGAGAAATAGATAGTTAACTGTTTTCCGGCAATAACGTATTTAATTGTGTTTATGTTTCTAATAAGTTATTAGGTTCAACATAATTAAAAGTGTTTTGTTCCTGATTTTCGTTTGTATTCAACGTCCGGTGCATCACGTTGCAGTGTCCAACAGTAGTCAGCAAACATTGACGGATTTCAGTTGTCCTGATATCGTTTTCCATTGTAGCAGAACTGAAGATTTCGATGAAACGGTACGTGATGGGCAAACTTGGATGTGATTTTCGTGATCATCAGCCAAAAAATCTATAAGGAACACCCAACAGTGTTCAAGAAACAAAAAACTTTGTTGTGCAGTGTTATTAATGTTAAATGATGGAAAATGTTTTAGTTTTGTGTTGAATTTTCAGTATTAGCGCCACGCTTTAATTACTTTTAAACGCAGAGAGGCTTGAAACGCTACTTTAACCTGTTCAAAACTTACAGTAACTGTAAATATATACATTGATTATATTAAGATCTAAAGAAGTAATTCCTTATCTACTTTCACTCACGACACCCCAGCCTGACGAAACGCTAACCCTATTGATCCTTGATCTGAGCGACATCTCTTCTTTTGGAGATTATTCTTTATATGTTCTCAACGATTTTCGGTTTGACGAAATTCTGTGACGACACTTCTTTGTTTTGGAATTTCGCACAAAGCTACTCGAGGGCTATCTGTGCTAGCCGTCCCTAATTTAGCAGTGTAAGACTAGAGGGAAGGCAGCTAGTCATCACCACCCACCGCCAACTCTTCGGCTACTCTTTTACCAACGAATAGTGGGATTGACCGTCACATTATAACGCCCCCACGGCTGGGAGGGCGAGCATGTTTTGGCGCGACTCGGGCGCGAACTCGCGACCCTCAGATTACGAAGTGCACGCCTTAACGCGCTAGGCCATGCCAGGCCTTCGACACTTCTATCAACTAGCTGCGACACACAGTTTAGTAACTGTTGATTTAAAGTTTTTTGTGTTTTTTTTCTTGGACAGAAAGAGGAAACGACACGTGTGTAAAAATGTTGTCGTGTTTTTTGCTTGAAAATACAACCCGATAACGTCTTAATACTATATGCATCGAAAGTGTTGTCAGAATCATGCTTTAAAGAAAAAACAACAACATTGAAACGGAAAATAATATAATGTGCTACAAAAACAAAAATGTTTTTCAGCATAAAAGAAAATAATGTTTTTCATGTTATGAATTAATATTTTGAAATTAAACATTTGTAAAGTGTACTAGTATATTCTGAAATATACATTCAGATCACTTGCAAAGCTATTCATTATGTGGAAATGTTTTGTTTTGTTTATAGGAATTTAAAGAAACGTGTGTTATTATGATTTCTATTACACTTATATTTTAAAACATGGTATACATTTCTATGATTAGTTGCATTGGGACTATCATTTCTTAACGTTTGTTAGCGAGAAAAAACAATTTATTATATCTTAAAATAATGTCGAAAAAAACGAGAAATACGAGTCTCATGACATAGCTTACTGCCATCTGTTGACAAAAATAATAAACACTATTCCGATTCAAGTAAAGTTTGTGTGTGTTTTCTTATAGCAAAGCCACATTGAGCTATTTGCTGAGCCCACCGAGAGGAATCGAACGCCTGATTTTAGCGTTGAAATCTGGAGACATACCGCTGTACTAGCGGGGGGAACTCAAGTAAAGTTAATGTACCTTAGCTACTGTAATGTTTGTTTGTTTTGAATTTCGCGCAAAGCTTCTCGAGGGCTATCTGCGCTAGCCGTCCCTAATTTAGCAGTGTAAGACTAGTCATCACCACCCACCGCCAACTCTTGGGCTACTGTTTTACCAACGAATAGTGGGATTGGCCGTCACATTATAACGCACCCCTGCTGAAAGGGCGAGCATGTTTAGTAAGACCCTCAGATTACGAGTTGAACGCCTTAACACACTTGGCCATGCCGAGCCCTACTGTAATGTTACAGGTTTGTTTAGAAGAGCAAAATGCTTGATATTAGCTTGTTATGTTTTCACCCATTATTAATAGATTTTGTTCATTACTGGGTTATGTGTTTAAACACGATTTGAGGATATTTATGAAGATGGAAATTGTCACGACATATTTGTCAGAATAGTGTATATACAATGTATTGAATGATCATCTTCGGTCCAAATACTAGTCCAAGATGTTATTACCATTCAAGATAAAAATTATTTTCCCTGTTACTGTTAACTATTGTTATTAAACACGTGTGTGAGAAAAATACAGTAGACATATGTTAACCGTCATTTAATTAACGTATTCAGAATGTCTATATTTTGTGATTTTTTAAACGAAATAATTTGAAAAAAAAGATATTTATTCTCAATTATCTGTTTTCGTTTTTGTAGAGATATTAAATATTATAGATATTTTAAATATATATTATGTTACAGCAAACATACAGAGCCCAGTTTTATACTGTAATAACAGTTGTTGAATTTCGCACACAGCATCTCGAGGGCTAACTCCTCACTGTGCAGTGCGATTATTGATTTCGGTTATAC
Source organism: Tachypleus tridentatus (assembly GCF_004210375.1). NCBI lineage: Eukaryota > Metazoa > Arthropoda > Merostomata > Xiphosura > Limulidae > Tachypleus > Tachypleus tridentatus. Next base: position 6,061,628 of record NW_027467777.1, on the reverse strand, counting down.
CAACGAATAGTGCGATTGACTGTCACATTATAAAATTCACACCGATAAAAAAGCTAGCATATTCAGGAACGTGTAACATCTTATGAACATAACATTTAATGAAATTATCACACATTTTAACCACTTGAAGGAAACCTTGTTGCAGCGAATGTAGAAAGCCTCAAGTTTGATTTTGTAGATATATTTATATGGAATTTATTTTTAATCTATAACAAAGCTCGCTTTGTGTTACACCTCACCGACTGGCGTGTATAATATAGAGAACAATGTCAAACATTTATATGCGTTAACACATATTTAGGCTTGACGAATAAATACGTAAACTAATTTACTACTTGAAAACAGAATTAATTTTTATAACAATAATGAAATATTTATTTTAATTTCGCGCGAAACTATAAACTAACTTGTGTAATTTATAATCCAAGGGGAATTAGGGAGAGACGAATTCATGAGGAAAATATTTCAAATATGTAAGTATATAGACATACATTGTATCATCACGGCTATTTCTATATCCGTCGTATCTATCCAGTGTTCCCACTGACACAGCTGTAGACCTGTAGTTTTATATTGTTAAAACGGGGTTCGATACCCGTTGTGAGCACAACACAGATAACCCATTACGTAGCTTTGTGTTGAAGTTCAAACAAAGAAATTTCAACCGGCTTATATAACTCTAGTATTAGAGAAAAAGGCTACTTGATACGATATGAAATATTAAACAGACTTTTGCACTTCACTGACAAAGTATTATTAATAATTAATTGTGGGAACCATTTTAATGTATCAATATACATATACGAAGGAGTACATGAACCATCGTTACTACAGATATTTTTTTGCTAAAGAATTTAGGCGCTATGCCTAACTTACATTGAACTATGTTTCGTCTTGATATTCTTTACTTTGACGCGCTCTGTTTCCAATAAATATCGATTATTTCTTCTTCACTTTTTGCACATCTCAAAACATCGTACTATTATTGAATTTGGTTAAGTCGATTACGTACATCCAAATACAATTATTAAAATCCTTGGAACACTTGGGCTATAAACAAGTTAAATGCGAAAACATAATGTAATCATTTTGGTACGTAGAGTTAAGATTATTTGAGTTTCCCTAATGCCACCTCCGCTATGTATATGTCTATGGATTTACAACGCTAAAATCAGGGGTTTGATTCCCCTCTGTGTGCTCCGCAGATTAGACCGATGTGGCTTTGCTATAAGAAAATGCACAAACACACATGCTTCTCTAACAAAGCCTCCCAGGCACACAACAGTACATCTGCGGACTCACAACTCTAGAAACTAGGTATCGATACCAGTGGTGGGCAGAGCAGAGATATCCCGTTGTGTGGATTTGTGCTTAATTTCAAACACACACTCGCTTTCCTCACATAAAAACACATATTTTGTGGCTTTCCAATAAGAATTCGGTCAAATGAAATTTCAAATACTGGAAGAGTAAAATCCACCCCATATTAATACTGGAAGAGTAAAATCCACCCCATATTAATACTGGAAGAGCAAAATCCACCCCATATTAATACTGGAAGAGTAAAATCCACCCAATATTAATACTAGAAGAGTAAAATCCACCCCATACTAATACTGGAAGAGTGAAATCCACCCCATATTAATACTGGAAGAGTAAAATCCACCCCATATTAATACTGGAAGAGTAAACTCCACCCAATATTAATAATGGAAGAGTGAAATCCACCCCATATTAATACTGGAAGAGTAAAATCCACCCCATATTAATACTGGAAGAGTAAAATCCACCCAATATTAATACTAGAAGAGTAAAATCCACCCAATATTAATACTGGAAGAGTGAAATCCACCCCATATTTTATAGCTCAGAGGAATTTCCTTCCACGTTTATTTCTATTATGTTATCTCATGATTTTGCGTGCATACAACAGAACTTTATTTTCATAGATGTATTGGTATTTAGTTAACTCGCTTCTTCAGACACGCATAGTTTAAAAATACATACGAAATAGGATTATCTTATTCTCTGAACGTTATCGTTCCCGGGGAAGCAAGCAGCGCCACCTGTGATTCCACTCACAATAAGTGATTCATTTATTTACTTTGATTGTCTTCAATGAGAGTTAGTGGAACAGTGTGGGGACACATAACACCGCTTGGATAAATTTTGTAGATTGTTCAAGTAATTAGAAGGATACATTGAAAATGTTACACGTAGATTCAGAACGAAGGTTTCGAATTTAATCATTACTTGAGATGTCTGTCTTTACAAGTATCGAAACGTAACATCGTCTCTAAGTATACGGATACGTACGGATTGCGCTAATTTTGAAGTTTCCTATATGTAAAATATGTCTGAAAAACATTACTATTATTTCGTTAAATACACTGATTCACCTACAATATAACTCGGTTTACTCCTTTTGAAGTCACAACAATGTAATTTAGTTTTATATAAACACAGTTTTTGTTCAAATTGTAGATTTCAATTTTTTTTTGTTTCAATCTTTACAAGAAATAGACAACTATTTCCCACAGTGGTAAAGCGGTACTTCTGAGGACTCACACCGTTAGAAACCGGGTTTTGATACCTGTGGTGGGCAGAGCACAAGTGGCCCTTTACGTAGCTTTGTGCTTGGTTCAAAATAACCAACCAATCAGAAATCGACAAATTAATTAGTGTAATTGAATTTGTGCTTAATTCAAAATAATTAATCAATCAGAAATCGACAAATTAATTAGTGTAATTGTACCTGTGCTGAATTCAAAATAACCAATCAATCAGAAATCGACAAATTAATTAGTGTAATTATATCTGTGTTTAATTCAAAATAACTAATCAATCAGAAATAATTGCACCGTTTCTTGATGACGAGATACATACTTATTTCAAGTGGGTTTCTTTATTAACAACGAGAGTATAATCCTTCCTTAGACGTGCATCCGTCACATTCCAATTCTCTCTTTCTTAACCTGAAGATGACCAAGGAAGATCGAAACGTTGTTCTCTCCTTATGAATAAAAATGTTAAATTGCACCGTTTAACACATAAATTAAGTCTAAGAAAAATAACTAGTATTTGTTATACACAAGAATAAACAGTAGTCTCTTTTGTTTGTTATACACAAGAATAAACAGTAGTCTCTTTTGTTTGTTATACTCAAGAATAAACAGTAGTCTCTTTTGTTTGTTATACACAAGAATAAACAGTAGTCTCTTTTGTTTGTTATACACAAGAATAAACAGTAGTCTCTTTTGTTTGTTATACACAAGAATAAACAGTAGTCTCTTTTGTTTGTTATACACAAGAATAAACAGTAGTCTCTTTTGTTTGTTATACACAAGAATAAACAGTAGTTTCTTTTGTTTCTTATACACAAGAATAAACAGTAGTCTCTTTTGTTTGTTTACACAAGAATCTCTTTTGTTTGTTATACACAAGAATCTCTTTTGTTTGTTTACACGAGAATCTCTTTTGTTTGTTATACACAAGAATAAACAGTAGTTTCTTTTGTTTCTTATACACAAGAATAAACAGTAGTCTCTTTTGTTTGTTTACACAAGAATCTCTTTTGTTTGTTATACACAAGAATCTCTTTTGTTTGTTTACACGAGAATCTCTTTTGTTTGTTTACACAAGAATCTCTTTTGTTTGTTTGTGTTTCTCTTCAATCTCAAATATTTATCTAAACCATAACCCGGAAAGGCTTGGCCAGGTGGTTACGGTAATCTGAGGGTTGCGGGTTCGAATCCCCGTTGCATCAAACATGCTCGCCCTTTGAGCTGTGGGTGTGTTATAATGTGACGGTCAATCCCACTATTCGTTGGCAAAAGAGTAACCTAAGAGTTGGCGGTGGGTAGTGATGACTATCTACCTTCCCTCTAGTCTTACACTGGTAAATTAGGGACCGCTAGCGAAGATAGACCTCGTGTAGCTTTGAGCGAAATTCAAAACAAACCAAACTAACATAAAATCAATTATTACATTAAAAAAAGGTGAAACGGTTATTTTTTCAGAAACTTATAGTCAAAGGTGCTGCCATTTTACCCCTCAACAGATCAATACGCTCAGAATGGATGTAAGATAATCATTTCGTGCGCTATAAGTCTCAATTCATTTCCTGAGCGTTGACTCAGGCGTCGTTAGAGACTCAGGGTACTGAATATCCGACTTATTCTAGATTAATAGAGGTTTCTCGACAACCATAAAATAAATTTTGAACGTTCATTTTTTAATTTTGAAACTGACAGTTCCATATTAAAAAATGTTATTTCGTCCTACGAGTAACATTTGGAAACGCGCTCTGATAGTCTTTGAGCAAAATTATTAATAACGAGACAAGAGCACGACAGAAAGTATTTTTCATATTTTTTTTAACACGTTACGTGCTCCTATTTTATTTATTATCTTTTCATTTCTGAAAAATGGTGGAAAAATGGCACATTTGAGAAGCAAAGAGAAAATTATCTGGTTTAGCTGCTCGCAAGAGGTTAGTCTAGGAGCGAGTATATTACGATAAATTGTCGAAAAGAACTCAGATGTTTTGGTATTTTGTTGGGAAAAACCAGCGTTAGGCTTAGGAATGTCAAGAATTTTGATAATAATAATAAAATATGTGTCAAGATATCCTTGGTCGTGTTCATCGTACTAATGACTGTCTAATTGGTTTGGTTTGAATTTCGCGCAAAGCTACACGAGGGCTATTTGCTTTAGCCGTCCCTAATTTAACGGTGTAAGACTAGAGGGAAAGCAGCTAGTCACAACCACCCATGCCTACCTTTGGGCTACTCTTTTACCAACGAATAGTGGGATTGACCGTTACATTAACGCCCCCACGACTGAAAGGGCGAGCATGTTTAGTGTGACGAGAATTCAAACCTGCGACCCCCGGATTACGAATCGAGTGCTTTAACCATCTGGCCATGCAAGGGCCTATCACTGTCTTTGACGATATACATATTAATTAGTAACTAACTGCTTCACAAATACATGGTTCAACAAACATGTATCAGCAGGTAAACTATAAGGAATCGAAAACACTAAATCTAATATTTTCTTTGTTCTAATCTTAACATTAATTATAAACTACAGTGGCCAGGTGGGTTAAGGCGTTCGACTCGTAATCCAAGGGTCGCAGGTTCGAATCCCCGTTACACCAAACTTGCTCGCCTTTTCAGCCGGGAGGTCGTTATAATGTGACGGTCAATCTCACTAGTCGCTAGTAAAAGAGTAGCCCAATTGTTGGCCTTCTCTACTCTTACACTGCTAAATTAGGGACAGCTAGCGCAGATTGCCCTCGTATAGCTTTCCATGAAATTCAAAAACAAACAAACAAAACATAAACTACAGATTTTCTATATTTTTTGTGAAAGAATCAACAATATGAGGATATTATTGGGAGTCAATCGTATCCTATTCAATAGAAAAAAATGTTGGTTTATCATTAGTAATTACCACAAACTCAAGTAGACTAAAAGCAGAACCAATGGTAAACTTCGCAGCTAAAGAAACTTGATTCTGGTACAATACATTATTTTGTAGATTTTGTAATAGTATATAAAATATAGCTCCTACTTTTTTGTTTGTACTCTTAAATATATGTATATATATATATATATATTTCTCTTCAGTGGCACAGTGGCATCTCTGTGGACTTATACAGCTAGCAACCGGGTTTCGATACTCGTGATGGAAAGTTCTCTGAAAACTCGTTGTATATCTTGATGTTTAACTGCAAAAAAATTAGTCAGCGGTGAATTTTGTTTCCTACTTCATTGTTAACAGTTTGAGTTTGGAAAATAACTTTTACTGAATGAAAAGCTGAAACCATTGTTAAATCAATAACCTTTTTTTTCCTGATAAACTAAACAATAATTTTGTTTTGGATATTTACATGTGTGTGATAGGGAAACGTTACCGTAGGTAGTAACATCAAAATACTAGTGAGTAATAATGAGTTTTACATATAGATTGAAGTATTGTTTTGAAGCAATGAGCAGAGAAGTTGAAATACAAATAAAATACATATTATATTTATTTATAAATTAAAAAGATTTCTTTTGTTTGTTTGTTTTTTGAATTTCGCACAAAGCTACTCGAGGGCTATCTGTGCTAGCCGTCCCTAATTTAGCAGTGTGAAACTAGAGGGAAGGCAGCTAGTCATCACCACCCACCGCCAACTCTTGGGCTACTCTTTTACTAACGAATAGTGGGATTGACCGTCGATTATAATGCACCCACGGCTGAAAGGGCGAGCGTGTTTGGTGCAAACGGGATTCGAATCGGCGACCCTCGGATTACGAGTCGAACGCCTTAACACGCTTGGCCATGCCGGGTCATAGAGTTAAATATAACTAACTGCACTGATTGAGTAATACTTGAGTTATTATCTATCAGTTATACGTTCATTTTTTGTTTTGTTTTTCCTGTTGGTTATGTGATTACTAAATATTGCTGTACAAAAAATCGTCGGACTTCGTGAGAATTGTAAATGCTATAGAACAGGTCATCTTTGACGTACCATGAATAATGTAGCGGCATTTAGTCAGTGTAACGTTTTAGATTCCTGGTTTGATTACGTCCCGAATATATTCACTGATACGGTCCTGGAAACATTCCGTGTTTATCCAAACTAGAAAACCTACATGTTTAATAAAACAGTTCTATTTATGTAGCGCGAACTTACTCTATCGCCCCCCAATGGCTCAGCGGTATGTCTGCGGACTTACAACGCTAATATCCGGGTTTTGATACCCGTGGTGGCCAGAGCACAGATAGCCCATTGTGTAGCTTTGTGCTTAATTCAAAACAACAGCTAACTATAAGTAGAATTCGTCCATGTTTAATATACACTGCAATATTCTTGAAATATACGTGAACATTTTTTTAAAGAGTGTCACGTGCCAATTAGAATGTATTAGATGTCTGGCCACACCTACATTGGAGAAACTGAAGAACTCTTTAATAAACTTATCAATGAACACATTATGGATGTAAACAAGGCAGAGGCAGTAAATGCAGCAGCTAAGCATAATACATTTTGAATCGTGGTAACCCTATACATCTTGAATCGTGATAACAATATATCTTGAATCATGGTAACACAATACATCTTGAATCATGGTAACACAATACATCTTGAATCGTAGTAACCCTATACATCTTGAATCGTGGTAACACAATGCAACTTGAATCGTGGTAACACCACACATCTTAAATCGTGGTAACACAACACATCTTGAATCATGATAACACAATACATCTTGAATTATGGTAACCCTATATATCTTTAATCGAGTTAACATTATACATATTAAACCGTGGTAGAACAATACATCTTGAATTGTAGCAATAGTATATATATTAAATTGTGATAACATTACAGATCTTGAACCGTAGTAACGCTATATATCTTGAACCGTAGTAACGCTATATATCTTGAACCGTAGTAACGCTATATATCTTGAACCGTAGCAGTATTATATATCTGTATTCGTAGTAACACTATACATCTTCAATCGTGATAACACTATACATCTGAATTTGTAGTGACACAAAACATCTTGAATCGTGCTAACACCATATATTTTGAATTGTGGCATCTTGAATCGTGGTGCTTCAACGACATGTCTGTCGCTCAGTAAAATCTAAATTTCTTATACGATTAGTAGATTTCTTCTATTATCAGAAAATTAAAGACCATTTGTTATAGAAAAAATCTAAACCATAAATAGATAAATATAATAAACGACCCCTTTAATTCGAATCTATTTAAATTTCATGTGTGTAATAACTTATAGAGTTAATTTAACTTTGTTGAACTTCCTCGTATAGGTTCTCATTTTATTCTGTAGAATGTTGTTTATTGGTGTAGGAATAACGTTTCTATTCCTTAATCCACTTGTCACCAGCTTTGTGTCAAGTGTTCCCAAGAGTTGTGCGTCCCTTGTACAGCTTATTTATCTAGTGTAGAAACATTAATTAAAAAACTAATTAAGAGAACCTGTCCACAAATTAATGTGACAGCTGTTTATTCCACCATGCAGTTAGAGAGTATTTAGAACTCCATTAAATATGTTACACTATTACTCCTCTAGTTGTATGTACATAACTTCACAGAACGATTAAAGCAGTTAAAAAATTCGAATACTTAAAACACTCCTTGAGGAGAAATCGAAAAGAACGGTCGATGTGCTATTTATTATCTCAAGAGGAACACGCACGAACTGTGGTATTCTGTTCTCAACGACCAGCTTTTTATAACTGATTTAATTCGCTTTGAGACTTTAAAATCAGGATTTAATATAAATCAAACTTCGACCCATATGGACTGCAAATGTAAGCAAAAAATAGTTCTATTGATTTACCCGATAGTGACTTGACTAATTACGTTAATAGAACCTGACTTAACTTGAATTAAAACGTCATCTTCTTACGACCAAAATGTCAGTCAGTTCGAATTACTAATATAGTTTTAAAAAATATCAGTGGGCTCTTGTGCCTCAAGGTTTTGTTTGTTTGTTCTTCAATTTCACGCAAAGCTACAGAAGAGCTATCTGCTCTAGCCATCTCTAATTTAGCAGTGTAAGACTAGAGGGAAGGCAGGTAGTTATCACTACCCACCGCCAACTCTTGGGCTACTCTTTCACACACAAATAGTGGGATTGACCGTAACTTTATAGCGCCCCACGGCTGAAAGGGCGAGCATGTTTGGCGCGAGGGATTCGAACCAGCGACCCTCAGATTATGAGTCGAGCGCCCTAACCACCTGGTCAGTGCCTCAAGGTGATAAAAGCTGTTTTGGAACGCTTGCAAAGACTAAATCTGTAAGTGTTTATAAGTGTTTTTTTTATTGTTATACCTGTATTTAAAGTCAAGTTTTTTACGCATTTTTAACTTATAACTGAGTTTATATGAACGTTAAGTAAACGAGGACTTGTGACCTGTTTTACTCAGACACGAATTTCTTTTATCATATATGTTGAGCAAATGTTTGCTGTATCAACTTTACGTAAATAACTGATAATCGGTTGATTTATTATCCAACAACTATGTTTCAATTTTTTTTCCTCCCCATCGTGGCCCGGCATGGCCAAGCGTGTTAAGGCTTGCGATTCGTAATCTGAGGGTCGCGGGTTTGCATCTCGTCGCGCCAAACATGCTCGCCCTTTCAGCACTGGGGGCGTTATAATGTACGGTCAATCCCACTATTCGTTGGTAAAAGAGTAGCCCAAGAGTTGGCGGTGGGTAGTGATGACTAGCTGCCTTGCTTCTAGTCTTACACTACTAAATTAGGGACGGCTAGCGCAGATAGCCCTCGAGTAGCTTTGCGCGAAATTAAAAAAGAAAATAAAAAAGAATTTTCCATCGTATTTAGTATTTTACGTTTCTTAAATGTAACCTTCCTCATACAAGTGTGAAAGTTTCGACGTACCACCGATAATTAACTGTGTATATTTCTGGGTTAAATTGAGTTGTTTTTGTTTTTTTTTGCTTGAAAAGCTCTTCATCTTAATAACAAAGTGCTTCATAACTTGATTGTTTTGTTCTGCAGTTCCTTAATGTATATAACTTAGATGCATCGCGTGTTGCGCAATATTACCCCACATTGCAGAAAAGTAATTGTTGTATGTAAATTGTGTGTTTGGAACAAAACAAGTGTTGTTAATATGAATGTTTTTAATATATGTGTTGCTATTGCTAATAAGAATGTGAGTAAATCATTATGTGGTTTATTCTGCCTTCAGTCATAATTCTTTCGATTAAAGTTAGATTTCCAAAAAAAAGGTAAATTAGGTAACCGATTTCTTAAAGGAAGAGATACGATCAAACAAGGTTAATACAGTTCGAAATGGAAGAAAGATAAATATTTTAAGATACTTCTAAATAGATCTAATTACATTTGATTTTGAGAGAACGTAAACAATTTTTTTTTAAGATTTAGAAATTCTTCTAAGGTGATTTGAAACAGTAAACAACATTTAATGTATGTTTGTTTTCTTATAGCAAAGCTACATCGGGCTATCTGCTGAGCCCACTCAGGGAATCGAACCCTGATTTTAGCGTTGTAAATCCGTAGATATACAGCTTTACTTGCGGGGAGAGATTTAATATATGAATAACATTTAGTTTTAAAAGTGACTCTTTTAAACGTATAAATCACTTGATTTAGAGAACTGTCACAAAATCTTAAAGATAGATTAAGTCAAGTTAAATGGATTAAAACATTTTCGGTGTAATTTGTTTAAATTTTTATCAAAAACGTGATTAAGTGTTTTCTGGTTTTTCTGATTATCAATTGAGTGACGTGGAGAAAAACGTTTTGAAGGAAAGGGGTTGAATTTCTTCACTGTTCCCTGTAAAGAACTTCATTCGGAAACATAGTGGTATCTCTAGAAACTTACAACGCCAGAAACTAGGTTTCAATACCCGTGGTAGGCAGAGCATAGGTAGCCCTTGATGTAACGTTGTGTATAACTACAACAAACCAATTCACAAAAGGCATGGCCAGGTGGGTTAAGGTGTTCGACTCGTAATCTGAGGGTCGCGGGTTCGAATCCTAGTCACACAAAACATGTTCGCCCTTTCAGCCGTGGGGGCGTTATAATGTGACGGTCAGTCATACTATTTGTTGGTAAAAGAGAGGCCCGCTGGCGGTGGGTGATGATGACTAGCTGCCTTCCCTCCAGTCTTACACTGCTAAATTAGGGACGGCTAGAGCAGATAGCCCTCGTGTAGCTTTGCGCGAAATCCAAAAACAAACAAACTTAAAAAGGTTGACGCGATCAACAGCTATTTATTTCTAACTTTGTTAATAAATATCAATTTGTATAATTTGAATGTCATATAAATGTTATTTATTTTGTTCGTTTTTTTTTTTTTTCGGAAGTCAAAACAAATAGAATCAAAATCAGATGACCTGTTAGTTAGTGTTCTGAGCTGCTAACTGCAAAGTTATAGTTT
>NW_027467777.1:5984965-6050163 GCF_004210375.1 Tachypleus tridentatus | reverse complement strand
CTCATTATACGATCGTATGTTTGATTCAGTCTGTGAAACAACACCTTATATCAACTTACTTCGGCCGTACTGAAGAGCACATAATGAAAAGAAATAACACTGTTTAATGCTATACGCTTGTTTCAAAGTTCTTGACAATTTTATTGGACATTATACGAGTATTTATCGATGCTTAAGAACCTTATGCGCAAATGGGTTAAAGAACCAAGTAAGAGAAGTGTGTGTGTGTGCGTTTTCTTACAGCAAAGCCACATCGGGCTATCTGCTGAGTCCAATGAGGGGGAGAAGAAAGTGGACACACTCAGGGTCCACGTAAAGACACCGCTGGTTTTGGACAAACGACAAGGGTTAGGTAAACCAGTTACCAGAACCTTCATTTACAATTACTTTGATTGGTCTGAGCCGACTACTGCGGTTGATTGTTACTTTATGAAGCATACAGACACACACACACAGTCGAAAGAACTAACTATTTTTAGTCGTCTCGCCATGCGAAACTATAACTTTGCAGTTAGCAGCTCAGAACACTAACTAACAGGTCATCTGATTTTGATTCTATTTGTTTTGACTTCCGAAAAAAAACAAAACGAACAAAATAAATAACATTTATATGACATTCAAATTATACAAATTGATATTTATTAACAAAGTTAGAAATAAATAGCTGTTGATCGCGTCAACCTTTTTAAGTTTGTTTGTTTTTGGATTTCGCGCAAAGCTACACGAGGGCTATCTGCTCTAGCCGTCCCTAATTTAGCAGTGTAAGACTGGAGGGAAGGCAGCTAGTCATCATCACCCACCGCCAGCGGGCCTCTCTTTTACCAACAAATAGTATGACTGACCGTCACATTATAACGCCCCACGGCTGAAAGGGCGAACATGTTTTTGTGTGACTAGGATTCAGACCCGCGACCCTCAGATTACAGGTCAGACACCTTAACCCACCTGGCCATGCCTTTTTTGTGAATTGGTTTGTTGTAGTTATACACAACGTTACATCAAGGGCTACCTATGCTCTGCCTACCACGGGTATTGAAACCTAGTTTCTGGCGTTGTAAGTTTCTAGAGATACCACTATGTTTCCGAATGAAGTTCTTTACAGGGAACAGTGAAGAAATTCAACCCCTTTCCTTCAAAACGTTTTTCTCCACGTCACTCAATTGATAATCAGAAAAACCAGCAAACACTTAATCACGTTTTTGATAAAAATTTAAACAAATTACACCGAAAATGTTTTAATCCATTTAACTTGACTTAATCTATCTTTAAGATTTTGTGACAGTTCTCCTAAATCAAGTGATTTATACGTTTAAAAGAGTCACTTTTTAAAACTAAATGTTATTCATATATTAAATCTCTCCCCCGCAAGTAAAGCTGTATATCTACGGATTTACAACGCTAAAATCAGGGGTTCGATTCCCCTGAGTGGGCTCAGCAGATAGCCCGATGTAGCTTTGCTATAAGAAAAACAAACATACATTAAATGTTGTTTACTGTTTCAAATCACCTTAGAAGAATTTCTAAATCTTAAAAAAAAATTGTTTACGTTCTCTCAAAATCAAATGTAATTAGATCTATTTAGAAGTATCTTAAAATATTTATCTTTCTTCCATTTCGAACTGTATTAACCTTGTTTGATCGTATCTCTTCCTTTAAGAAATCGGTTACCTAATTTACCTTTTTTTTGGAAATCTAACTTTAATCGAAAGAATTATGACTGAAGGCAGAATAAACCACATAATGATTTACTCACATTCTTATTAGCAATAGCAACACATATATTAAAAACATTCATATTAACAACACTTGTTTTGTTCCAAACACACAATTTACATACAACAATTACTTTTCTGCAATGTGGGGTAATATTGCGCAACACGCGATGCATCTAAGTTATATACATTAAGGAACTGCAGAACAAAACAATCAAGTTATGAAGTACTTTGTTATTAAGATGAAGAGCTTTTCAAGCAAAAAAAACCAAAAACAACTCAATTTAACCCAGAAATATACACAGTTAATTATCGGTGGTACGTCGAAACTTTCACACTTGTATGAGGAAGGTTACATTTAAGAAACGTAAAATACTAAATACGATGGAAAATTCTTTTTTATTTTCTTTTTTAATTTCGCGCAAAAGCTACTCGAGGGCTATCTGCGCTAGCCGTCCCTAATTTAGTAGTGTAAGACTAGAAGCAAGGCAGCTAGTCATCACTACCCACCGCCAACTCTTGGGCTACTCTTTACCAACGAATAGTGGGATTGACCGTACATTATAACGCCCCAGTGCTGAAAGGGCGAGCATGTTTGGCGCGACGAGATGCAAACCCGCGACCCTCAGATTACGAATCGCAAGCCTTAACACGCTTGGCCATGCCGGGCCACGATGGGGAGGAAAAAAAATTGAAACATAGTTGTTGGATAATAAATCAACCGATTATCAGTTATTTACGTAAATTTGATACAGCAAACATTTGCTCAACATATATGATAAAAGAAATTCGTGTCTGAGTAAAACAGGTCACAAGTCCTCGTTTACTTAACGTTCATATAAACTCAGTTATAAGTTAAAAATGCGTAAAAAACTTGACTTTAAATACAGGTATAACAATAAAAAAAAACACTTATAAACACTTACAGATTTAGTCTTTGCAAGCGTTCCAAAACAGCTTTTATCACCTTGAGGCACTGACCAGGTGGTTAGGGCGCTCGACTCATAATCTGAGGGTCGCTGGTTCGAATCCCTCTCGCGCCAAACATGCTCGCCCTTTCAGCCGTGGGGGCGCTATAAAGTTACGGTCAATCCCACTATTTGTGTGTGAAAGAGTAGCCCAAGAGTTGGCGGTGGGTAGTGATAACTACCTGCCTTCCCTCTAGTCTTACACTGCTAAATTAGAGATGGCTAGAGCAGATAGCTCTTCTGTAGCTTTGCGTGAAATTGAAGAACAAACAAACAAAACCTTGAGGCACAAGAGCCCACTGATATTTTTTTAAAACTATATTAGTAATTCGAACTGACTGACATTTTGGTCGTAAGAAGATGACGTTTTAATTCAAGTTAAGTCAGGTTCTATTAACGTAATTAGTCAAGTCACTATCGGGTAAATCAATAGAACTATTTTTTGCTTACATTTGCAGTCCATATGGGTCGAAGTTTGATTTATATTAAATCCTGATTTTAAAGTCTCAAAGCGAATTAAATCAGTTATAAAGAAGCTGGTCGTTGAGAACAGAATACCACAGTTCGTGCGTGTTCCTCTTGAGATAATAAATAGCACATCGACCGTTCTTTTCGATTTCTCCTCAAGGAGTGTTTTAAGTATTCGAATTTTTTAACTGCTTTAATCGTTCTGTGAAGTTATGTACATACAACTAGAGGAGTAATAGTGTAACATATTTAATGGAGTTCTAAATACTCTCTAACTGCATGGTGGAATAAACAGCTGTCACATTAATTTGTGGACAGGTTCTCTTAATTAGTTTTTTAATTAATGTTTCTACACTAGATAAATAAGCTGTACAAGGGACGCACAACTCTTGGGAACACTTGACACAAAGCTGGTGACAAGTGGATTAAGGAATAGAAACGTTATTCCTACACCAATAAACAACATTCTACAGAATAAAATGAGAACCTATACGAGGAAGTTCAACAAAGTTAAATTAACTCTATAAGTTATTACACACATGAAATTTAAATAGATTCGAATTAAAGGGGTCGTTTATTATATTTATCTATTTATGGTTTAGATTTTTTCTATAACAAATGGTCTTTAATTTTCTGATAATAGAAGAAATCTACTAATCGTATAAGAAATTTAGATTTTACTGAGCGACAGACATGTCGTTGAAGCACCACGATTCAAGATGCCACAATTCAAAATATATTGTGTTAGCACGATTCAAGATGTTTTGTGTCACTACAAATTCAGATGTATAGTGTTATCACGATTGAAGATGTATAGTGTTACTACGAATACAGATATATAATACTGCTACGGTTCAAGATATATAGCGTTACTACGGTTCAAGATATATAGCGTTACTACGGTTCAAGATCGTTACTACGGTTCAATGTTATCACAATTTAATATATATACTATTGCTACAATTCAAGATGTATTGTTCTACCACGGTTTAATATGTATAATGTTAACTCGATTAAAGATATATAGGGTTACCATAATTCAAGATGTATTGTGTTATCATGATTCAAGATGTGTTGTGTTACCGCGATTTAAGATGTGTGGTGTTACCACGATTCAAGTTGCATTGTGTTACCACGATTCAAGTTGCATTGTGTTACCACGATTCAAGATGTATAGGGTTACTACGATTCAAGATGTATTGTGTTACCATGATTCAAGATGTATTGTGTTACCATGATTCAAGATATATTGTTATCACGATTCAAGATGTATAGGGTTACCACGATTCAAAATGTATTATGCTTAGCTGCTGCACATTTACTGCCTCTGCCTTGTTTACATCCATAATGTGTTCATTGATAAGTTTATTAAAGAGTTCTTCAGTTTCTCCAATGTAGGTGTGGCCAGACATCTAATACATTCTAATTGGCACGTGACACTCTTTAAAAAAATGTTCACGTATATTTCAAGAATATTGCAGTGTATATTAAACATGGACGAATTCTACTTATAGTTAGCTGTTGTTTTGAATTAAGCACAAAGCTACACAATGGGCTATCTGTGCTCTGGCCACCACGGGTATCAAAACCCGGATATTAGCGTTGTAAGTCCGCAGACATACCGCTGAGCCATTGGGGGGCGATAGAGTAAGTTCGCGCTACATAAATAGAACTGTTTTATTAAACATGTAGGTTTTTCTAGTTTGGATAAACACGGAATGTTTCCAGGACCGTATCAGTGAATATATTCGGGACGTAATCAAACCAGGAATCTAAAACGTTACACTGACTAAATGCCGCTACATTATTCATGGTACGTCAAAGATGACCTGTTCTATAGCATTTACAATTCTCACGAAGTCCGACGATTTTTTTGTACAGCAATATTTAGTAATCACATAACCAACAGGAAAAACAAAACAAAAAATGAACGTATAACCGATAGATAATAACTCAAGTATTACTCAATCAGTGCAGTTAGTTATATTTAACTCTATGACCCGGCATGGCCAAGCGTGTTAAGGCGTTCGACTCGTAATCCGAGGGTCGCCGATTCGAACCCGTTTGCACCAAACACGCTCGCCCTTTCAGCCGTGGGTGCATTATAATCGACGGTCAATCCCACTATTCGTTAGTAAAGAGTAGCCCAAGAGTTGGCGGTGGGTGGTGATGACTAGCTGCCTTCCCTCTAGTTTCACACTGCTAAATTAGGGACGGCTAGCACAGATAGCCCTCGAGTAGCTTTGTGCGAAATTCAAAAACAAACAAACAAAAGAAATCTTTTTAATTTATAAATAAATATAATATGTATTTTATTTGTATTTCAACTTCTCTGCTCATTGCTTCAAAACAATACTTCAATCTATATGTAAAACTCATTATTACTCACTAGTATTTTGATGTTACTACCTACGGTAACGTTTCCCTATCACACACATGTAAATATCCAAAACAAAATTATTGTTTAGTTTATCAGGAAAAAAAGGTTATTGATTTAACAATGGTTTCAGCTTTTCATTCAGTAAAAGTTATTTTCCGAACTCCAAACTGTTAACAATGAAGTAGGAAACAAAATTCACCGCTGACTAATTTTTTTGCAGTTAAACATCAAGATATACAACGAGTTTTCAGAGAACGGTCCATCACGAGTATCGAAACCCGGTTGCTAGCTGTATAAGTCCACAGAGATGCCACTGTGCCACTGAAGAGAAATATATATATATATATACATATATTTAAGAGTACAAACAAAAAAGTAGGAGCTATATTTTATATACTATTACAAAATCTACAAAATAATGTATTGTACCAGAATCAAGTTTCTTTAGCTGCGAAGTTTACCATTGGTTCTGCTTTTAGTCTACTTGAGTTTGTGGTAATTACTAATGATAAACCAACATTTTTTTCTATTGAATAGGATACGATTGACTCCCAATAATATCCTCATATTGTTGATTCTTTCACAAAAAATATAGAAAATCTGTAGTTTATGTTTTGTTTGTTTGTTTTTGAATTTCATGGAAAGCTATACGAGGGCAATCTGCGCTAGCTGTCCCTAATTTAGCAGTGTAAGAGTAGAGAGAAGGCCAACAATTGGGCTACTCTTTTACTAGCGACTAGTGAGATTGACCGTCACATTATAACGACCTCCCGGCTGAAAAGGCGAGCAAGTTTGGTGTAACGGGGATTCGAACCTGCGACCCTTGGATTACGAGTCGAACGCCTTAACCCACCTGGCCACTGTAGTTTATAATTAATGTTAAGATTAGAACAAAGAAAATATTAGATTTAGTGTTTTCGATTCCTTATAGTTTACCTGCTGATACATGTTTGTTGAACCATGTATTTGTGAAGCAGTTAGTTACTAATTAATATGTATATCGTCAAAGACAGTGATAGGCCCTTGCATGGCCAGATGGTTAAAGCACTCGATTCGTAATCCGGGGGTCGCAGGTTTGAATTCTCGTCACACTAAACATGCTCGCCCTTTCAGTCGTGGGGGCGTTAATGTAACGGTCAATCCCACTATTCGTTGGTAAAAGAGTAGCCCAAAGGTAGGCATGGGTGGTTGTGACTAGCTGCTTTCCCTCTAGTCTTACACCGTTAAATTAGGGACGGCTAAAGCAAATAGCCCTCGTGTAGCTTTGCGCGAAATTCAAACCAAACCAATTAGACAGTCATTAGTACGATGAACACGACCAAGGGTATCTTGACACATATTTTATTATTATTATCAAAATTCTTGACATTCCTAAGCCTAACGCTGGTTTTTCCCAACAAAATACCAAAACATCTGAGTTCTTTTCGACAATTTATCGTAATATACTCGCTCCTAGACTAACCTCTTGCGAGCAGCTAAACCAGATAATTTTCTCTTTGCTTCTCAAATGTGCCATTTTTCCACCATTTTTCAGAAATGAAAAGATAATAAATAAAATAGGAGCACGTAACGTGTTAAAAAAAATATGAAAAATACTTTCTGTCGTGCTCTTGTCTCGTTATTAATAATTTTGCTCAAAGACTATCAGAGCGCGTTTCCAAATGTTACTCGTAGGACGAAATAACATTTTTTAATATGGAACTGTCAGTTTCAAAAATTAAAAAAAATGAACGTTCAAAAATTTATTTTATGGTTGTCGAGAAACCTCTATTAATCTAGAATAAGTCGGATATTCAGTACCCTGAGTCTCTAACGACGCCTGAGTCAACGCTCAGGAAATGAATTGAGACTTATAGCGCACGAAATGATTATCTTACATCCATTCTGAGCGTATTGATCTGTTGAGGGGTAAAATGGCAGCACCTTTGACTATAAGTTTCTGAAAAAATAACCGTTTCACCTTTTTTTAATGTAATAATTGATTTTATGTTAGTTTGGTTTGTTTTGAATTTCGCTCAAAGCTACACGAGGTCTATCTTCGCTAGCGGTCCCTAATTTACCAGTGTAAGACTAGAGGGAAGGTAGATAGTCATCACTACCCACCGCCAACTCTTAGGTTACTCTTTTGCCAACGAATAGTGGGATTGACCGTCACATTATAACACACCCACAGCTCAAAGGGCGAGCATGTTTGATGCAACGGGGATTCGAACCCGCAACCCTCAGATTACCGTAACCACCTGGCCAAGCCTTTCCGGGTTATGGTTTAGATAAATATTTGAGATTGAAGAGAAACACAAACAAACAAAAGAGATTCTTGTGTAAACAAACAAAAGAGATTCTCGTGTAAACAAACAAAAAGAGATTCTTGTGTATAACAAACAAAAAGAGATTCTTGTGTAAACAAACAAAAGAGACTACTGTTTATTCTTGTGTATAAGAAACAAAAGAAACTACTGTTTATTCTTGTGTATAACAAACAAAAGAGACTACTGTTTATTCTTGTGTATAACAAAGAAAAGAGACTACTGTTTATTCTTGTGTATAACAAACAAAAGAGACTACTGTTTATTCTTGTGTATAACAAACAAAAGAGACTACTGTTTATTCTTGTGTATAACAAACAAAAGAGACTACTGTTTATTCTTGAGTATAACAAACAAAAGAGACTACTGTTTATTCTTGTGTATAACAAACAAAAGAGACTACTGTTTATTCTTGTGTATAACAAATACTAGTTATTTTTCTTAGACTTAATTTATGTGTTAAACGGTGCAATTTAACATTTTTATTCATAAGGAGAGAACAACGTTTCGATCTTCCTTGGTCATCTTCAGGTTAAGAAAGAGAGAATTGGAATGTGACGGATGCACGTCTAAGGAAGGATTATACTCTCGTTGTTAATAAAGAAACCCACTTGAAATAAGTATGTATCTCGTCATCAAGAAACGGTGCAATTATTTCTGATTGATTAGTTATTTTGAATTAAACACAGATATAATTACACTAATTAATTTGTCGATTTCTGATTGATTGGTTATTTTGAATTCAGCACAGGTACAATTACACTAATTAATTTGTCGATTTCTGATTGATTAATTATTTTGAATTAAGCACAAATTCAATTACACTAATTAATTTGTCGATTTCTGATTGGTTGGTTATTTTGAACCAAGCACAAAGCTACGTAAAGGGCCACTTGTGCTCTGCCCACCACAGGTATCAAAACCCGGTTTCTAACGGTGTGAGTCCTCAGAAGTACCGCTTTACCACTGTGGGAAATAGTTGTCTATTTCTTGTAAAGATTGAAACAAAAAAAAATTGAAATCTACAATTTGAACAAAAACTGTGTTTATATAAAACTAAATTACATTGTTGTGACTTCAAAAGGAGTAAACCGAGTTATATTGTAGGTGAATCAGTGTATTTAACGAAATAATAGTAATGTTTTTCAGACATATTTTACATATAAGAAACTTCAAAATTAGCGCAATCCGTACGTATCCGTATACTTAGAGACGATGTTACGTTTCGATACTTGTAAAGACAGACATCTCAAGTAATGATTAAATTCGAAACCTTCGTTCTGAATCTACGTGTAACATTTTCAATGTATCCTTCTAATTACTTGAACAATCTACAAAATTTATCCAAGCGGTGTTATGTGTCCCCACACTGTTCCACTAACTCTCATTGAAGACAATCAAAGTAAATAAATGAATCACTTATTGTGAGTGGAATCACAGGTGGCGCTGCTTGCTTCCCCGGGAACGATAACGTTCAGAGAATAAGATAATCCTATTTCGTATGTATTTTTAAACTATGCGTGTCTGAAGAAGCGAGTTAACTAAATACCAATACATCTATGAAAATAAAGTTCTGTTGTATGCACGCAAAATCATGAGATAACATAATAGAAATAAACGTGGAAGGAAATTCCTCTGAGCTATAAAATATGGGGTGGATTTCACTCTTCCAGTATTAATATTGGGTGGATTTTACTCTTCCAGTATTAATATGGGGTGGATTTTACCTTCCAGTATTAATATGGGGTGGATTTCACTCTTCCATTATTAATATTGGGTGGAGTTTACTCTTCCAGTATTAATATGGGGTGGATTTTACTCTTCCAGTATTAATATGGGGTGGATTTCACTCTTCCAGTATTAGTATGGGGTGGATTTTACTCTTCTAGTATTAATATTGGGTGGATTTTACTCTTCCAGTATTAATATGGGGTGGATTTTGCTCTTCCAGTATTAATATGGGGTGGATTTTACTCTTCCAGTATTAATATTGGGTGGATTTACTCTTCTAGTATTAATATGGGTGGATTTTACTCTTCCAGTATTAATATGGGGTGGATTTCACTCTTCCATTATTAATATTGGGTGGAGTTTACTCTTCCAGTATAATATGGGGTGGATTTTACTCTTCCAGTATTAATATGGGTGGATTTCACTCTTCCAGTATTAGTATGGGGTGGATTTTACTCTTCTAGTATTAATATTGGGTGGATTTTACTCTTCCAGTATTAATATGGGGTGGATTTTGCTCTTCCAGTATTAATATGGGGTGGATTTTACTCTTCCAGTATTAATATGGGGTGGATTTCACTCTTCCATTATTAATATGGGTGGAGTTTACTCTTCCAGTATTAATATGGGGTGGATTTTACTCTTCCAGTATTAATATGGGGTGGATTTCACTCTTCCAGTATTAGTATGGGGTGGATTTTACTCTTCTAGTATTAATATTGGGTGGATTTTACTCTTCCAGTATTAATATGGGGTGGATTTTGCTCTTCCAGTATTAATATGGGGTGGATTTTACTCTTCCAGTATTAATATGGGGTGGATTTTACTCTTCCAGTATTTGAAATTTCATTTGACCGAATTCTTATTGGAAAGCCACAAAATATGTGTTTTTATGTGAGGAAAGCGAGTGTGTGTTTGAAATTAAGCACAAATCCACACAACGGGATATCTCTGCTCTGCCCACCACTGGTATCGATACCTAGTTTCTAGAGTTGTGAGTCCGCAGATGTACTGTTGTGTGCCTGGGAGGCTTTGTTAGAGAAGCATGTGTGTTTGTGCATTTTCTTATAGCAAAGCCACATCGGTCTAATCTGCGGAGCACACAGAGGGGAATCAAACCCCTGATTTTAGCGTTGTAAATCCATAGACATATACATAGCGGAGGTGGCATTAGGGAAACTCAAATAATCTTAACTCTACGTACCAAAATGATTACATTATGTTTTCGCATTTAACTTGTTTATAGCCCAAGTGTTCCAAGGATTTTAATAATTGTATTTGGATGTACGTAATCGACTTAACCAAATTCAATAATAGTACGATGTTTTGAGATGTGCAAAAAGTGAAGAAGAAATAATCGATATTTATTGGAAACAGAGCGCGTCAAAGTAAAGAATATCAAGACGAAACATAGTTCAATGTAAGTTAGGCATAGCGCCTAAATTCTTTAGCAAAAAAATATCTGTAGTAACGATGGTTCATGTACTCCTTCGTATATGTATATTGATACATTAAAATGGTTCCCACAATTAATTATTAATAATACTTTGTCAGTGAAGTGCAAAAGTCTGTTTAATATTTCATATCGTATCAAGTAGCCTTTTTTTCTCTAATACTAGAGTTATATAAGCCGGTTGAAATTTCTTTGTTTGAACTTCAACACAAAGCTACGTAATGGGTTATCTGTGTTGTGCTCACAACGGGTATCGAACCCCGTTTTAACAATATAAAACTACAGGTCTACAGCTGTGTCAGTGGGAACACTGGATAGATACGACGGATATAGAAATAGCCGTGATGATACAATGTGTGTCTATATACTTACATATTTGAAATATTTTCCTCATGAATTCGTCTCTCCCTAATTCCCCTTGGATTATAAATTACACAAGTTAGTTTATAGTTTCGCGCGAAATTAAAAATAAATATTTCATTATTGTTATAAAAATTAATTCTGTTTTCAAGTAGTAAATTAGTTTACGTATTTATTCGTCAAGCCTAAATATGTGTTAACGCATATAAATGTTTGACATTGTTCTCTATATTATACACGCCAGTCGGTGAGGTGTAACACAAAGCGAGCTTTGTTATAGATTAAAAATAAATTCCATATAAATATATCTACAAAATCAAACTTGAGGCTTTCTACATTCGCTGCAACAAGGTTTCCTTCAAGTGGTTAAAAATGTGTGATAATTTCATTAAATGTTATGTTCATAAGATGTTACACGTTCCTGAATATGCTAGCTTTTTTATCGGTGTGAATTTTATAATGTGACAGTCAATCGCACTATTCGTTGGTATAACCGAAATCAATAATCGCACTGCACAGTGAGGAGTTAGCCCTCGAGATGCTGTGTGCGAAATTCAACAACTGTTATTACAGTATAAAACTGGGCTCTGTATGTTTGCTGTAACATAATATATATTTAAAATATCTATAATATTTAATATCTCTACAAAAACGAAAACAGATAATTGAGAATAAATATCTTTTTTTTCAAATTATTTCGTTTAAAAAATCACAAAATATAGACATTCTGAATACGTTAATTAAATGACGGTTAACATATGTCTACTGTATTTTTCTCACACGTGTTTAATAACAATAGTTAACAGTAACAGGGAAAATAATTTTATCTTGAATGGTAATAACATCTTGGACTAGTATTTGGACCGAAGATGATCATTCAATACATTGTATATACACTATTCTGACAAATATGTCGTGACAATTTCCATCTTCATAAATATCCTCAAATCGTGTTTAAATACATAACCCAGTAATGAACAAAATCTATTAATAATGGGTGAAAACATAACAAGCTAATATCAAGCATTTTGCTCTTCTAAACAAACCTGTAACATTACAGTAGGGCTCGGCATGGCCAAGTGTGTTAAGGCGTTCAACTCGTAATCTGAGGGTCTTACTAAACATGCTCGCCCTTTCAGCAGGGGTGCGTTATAATGTGACGGCCAATCCCACTATTCGTTGGTAAAACAGTAGCCCAAGAGTTGGCGGTGGGTGGTGATGACTAGTCTTACACTGCTAAATTAGGGACGGCTAGCGCAGATAGCCCTCGAGAAGCTTTGCGCGAAATTCAAAACAAACAAACATTACAGTAGCTAAGGTACATTAACTTTACTTGAGTTCCCCCGCTAGTACAGCGGTATGTCTCCAGATTTCAACGCTAAAATCAGGCGTTCGATTCCTCTCGGTGGGCTCAGCAAATAGCTCAAAACACACACAAACTTTACTTGAATCGGAATAGTGTTTATTATTTTTGTCAACAGATGGCAGTAAGCTATGTCATGAGACTCGTATTTCTCGTTTTTTTCGACATTATTTTAAGATATAATAAATTGTTTTTTCTCGCTAACAAACGTTAAGAAATGATAGTCCAATGCAACTAATCATAGAAATGTATACCATGTTTTAAAATATAAGTGTAATAGAAATCATAATAACACACGTTTCTTTAAATTCCTATAAACAAAACAAAACATTTCCACATAATGAATAGCTTTGCAAGTGATCTGAATGTATATTTCAGAATATACTAGTACACTTTACAAATGTTTAATTTCAAAATATTAATTCATAACATGAAAAACATTATTTTCTTTTATGCTGAAAAACATTTTTGTTTTTGTAGCACATTATATTATTTTCCGTTTCAATGTTGTTGTTTTCTTTAAAGCATGATTCTGACAACACTTTCGATGCATATAGTATTAAGACGTTATCGGGTTGTATTTTCAAGCAAAAAACACGACAACATTTTTACACGTGTCGTTTCCTCTTTCTGTCCAAGAAAAAAACACAAAAACTTTAAATCAACAGTTACTAAACTGTGTGTCGCAGCTAGTTGATAGAAGTGTCGAAGGCCTGGCATGGCCTAGCGCGTTAAGGCGTGCACTTCGTAATCTGAGGTCGCGAGTTCGCGCCCGAGTCGCGCCAAAACATGCTCGCCCTCCCAGCCGTGGGGGCGTTATAATGTGACGGTCAATCCCACTATTCGTTGGTAAAAGAGTAGCCGAAGAGTTGGCGGTGGGTGGTGATGACTAGCTGCCTTCCCTCTAGTCTTACACTGCTAAATTAGGGACGGCTAGCACAGATAGCCCTCGAGTAGCTTTGTGCGAAATTTCAAAACAAAGAAGTGTCGTCACAGAATTTCGTCAAACCGAAAATCGTTGAGAACATATAAAGAATAATCTCCAAAAGAAGAGATGTCGCTCAGATCAAGGATCAATAGGGTTAGCGTTTCGCCAGGCTGGGGTGTCGTGAGTGAAAGTAGATAAGGAATTACTTCTTTAGATCTTAATATAATCAATGTATATATTTACAGTTACTGTAAGTTTTGAACAGGTTAAAGTAGCGTTTCAAGCCTCTCTGCGTTTAAAAGTAATTAAAGCGTGGCGCTAATACTGAAAATTCAACACAAAACTAAAACATTTTCCATCATTTAACATTAATAACACTGCACAACAAAGTTTTTGTTTCTTGAACACTGTTGGGTGTTCCTTATAGATTTTTGGCTGATGATCACGAAAATCACATCCAAGTTTGCCCATCACGTACCGTTTCATCGAAATCTTCAGTTCTGCTACAATGGAAAACGATATCAGGACAACTGAAATCCGTCAATGTTTGCTGACTACTGTTGGACACTGCAACGTGATGCACCGGACGTTGAATACAAACGAAAATCAGGAACAAAACACTTTTAATTATGTTGAACCTAATAACTTATTAGAAACATAAACACAATTAAATACGTTATTGCCGGAAAACAGTTAACTATCTATTTCTCAGAGTTCCTACGTGATGAAGCAAAACCAAAACTATATTTGTACATACTCACCAGGTACCTGTTACAATTAGCAAAAACTTTTCAGGAAGCAAAACTTTTCACAAAAATTGTTGTACAGTGATATGTATAACAGTTTTCCTTTATGCATGTTTCCCGTAGGAAATATTTCCTTGCATTAAATTAGTTTTTTTTAATTTTCTTTTGTGACGCAATGCATTGTGGAAATAAACGTATTTTTGGCTTGGTACTGGCAAGACTTATTAGATATTTCGTTCCGAAAATATTTGTTGGAAATATAAACACAACTCTACCTCTACTGGACTGAGTACGATATTGACATTATATTTTTGATGTCCTTAAAAATTGTTTACCAGTGGTATTCGTTTTGTCTAAGCACTTAAAAAAAAAAGCCTATCAAGGCCAGGTGGTTAAGGTACTCGACTCGCAATCCCAGCGTCGTGGGTTCGAATCCCGTCATACCAAACATGTTCGCCCCATCAGCCGTGGGGGCGTTATAATATACGGTCAATCCCATTATTCGTTGGTAAAAGAGTAGCTCAAGAGTTGGCGGTGGGTGGTGACGACTAGCTGCCTTCCCTCTAGTCTTACACTGCTTAATTATGGGCGGCTAACGCAGATGACCGTCGTGTAGCTTTGCGCTAAATAAAGAAAACAAACTTAAGAAAAGCACAAAGAAAATGTACATGCAAATCATGCAGATGGCGCTTGAGTTGTAGAGAGAAACAAAAACAATTCCACCTCATTTTTCATACATTTCGCACTTTACCAAAATATAGAAATAACCGTAAATAAATAAAATATATATTCCAAAAGACTAGTGGAATAGTTCTCTTAGAAATATGTTTAACGTTACAATATGAATACTGTAGCAGTGCTGATTTTAAGTCAATTTTACAAAAGAAAATAATAAATAAGTTTTTCGATCTAAAGTTGTTAACTGTTTTTTTTCTTTAATTTGGTATTATTAAACTTTCCTGAATTGATATAAGTACCAAATGAATACAACATTCATAAAAAAAAATTAAACATATGCAACCGTAAATAATAAAGCATTTCACATTATTACCTGCCCCCAGCTAGTACAGTTGTATGTCTCCGGATTAAATGGCTAAAATCAGAGGTTCGATTCCTCTCGGTGGGCTGATCAGATAGCCGAATGTAATTTTGTTAGTTTGGCCCGGCATGGCCAAACGTGTTAAGGCGTGCGACTCGTAATCTGAGGGTCACGGGTTCGCATCCCCTTCACGCCATACATGCTCGCTCTTTTTAGCCGTGGGGTCGTTATAATGTGACGGTCAATTCCACTATTCGTTGGTAAAAGAGTAGCCCAAGAGTTGGCGGTGGGTGGTGATGACTAGCTGACTTTCCTCTAGACTTACACTGCTAAATTAGGGACGGCTAGCACAGATAGCCCTCGAGTAGCTTTGTGCGAAATTCAAAAACAAACAAACAAATACATTATTACCATTTATGGTATATACAAAACAGTATAGAGCTAGCTATTGAACGTACCTTGTGCCATAAGTAATAGATAAAAAAGTGATAGTGTAATTAGGTGACAGCTAATAGGCTATAGTATAATATGGGTAAAAGTAATGTTATTTTTTAAAATATATATTCATATATAAACATATATATATATATACATTTACATACAGACTTCGCCCGGCATGGCCAGGTGGGTTAAGGCATTCAACTCGTAATCTAAGGGATGCGAGTTCGAATCTCCGTCACACCAAACATGCTTGCCCTTTCAATCGCGGGGGGTTATAAAGTGACTGTCAGTCCCTCTATTCGTTAGTAAAGCAAGACCTTTCCTAATTGAAATGCAACAATATTACAAAGTTAAGATAATAATAGGACCTTTCCTGATTGAAATACAACAATATTACAAAGTTAAGATAATAACAAAACCTTTCCTGATTTAAATACAACAGTATTACAAAGTTAAGATAATAACAAGACCTTTCCTAATTGAAATGCAACAATATTACAAAATTAAGATAATAATAGGACATTTCCTGATTGAAATACAACAATATTACAAAGTTAAGATAATAACAAAACCTTTCCTGATTTAAATACAACAGTATTACAAAGTTAAGATAATAACAAGACCTTTCCTAATTGAAATGCAACAATATTACAAAGTTAAGATAATAACAAGACCTTTCCTGATTGAAATACAACAATATTACAAAGTTAAGGTGATAACAAGACCTTTTCTAATTGAAATAGAACAATATTACAAAGTTAAGATAATAACAAGACCTTTCCTGATTAAAATACAACAATATTACAAAGTTTAGGTAATAACAAGACCTTTCCTGATTGAAATACAACAATATTACAAAGTTAAGGTAATAACAAGACCTTTCCTGATTGAAATACAACAATATTACAAAGTTAAGATAATAACAAGACCTTTCCTGATTGAAATACAACAATATTACAAAGTTAAGGTAATAACGGACCTTTCCTGATTGAAATGCAACAGTATCACAAAGTCAAGATAATAACAAAACCTTTCCTGATTGAAATACAACAGTATTACAAAGTTAAGATAATAACAAGACCTTTCCTAATTGAAATGCAACAATATTACAAAGTTAAGATAATAACAAGACCTTTCCTGATTGAAATACAACAATATTACAAAGTTAAGGTGATAACAAGACCTTTTCTAATTGAAATAGAACAATATTACAAAGTTAAGATAATAACAAGACCTTTCCTGATTAAAATACAACAATATTACAAAGTTTAGGTAATAACAAAACCTTTCCTGATTGAAATACAACAATATTACAAAGTTAAGGTAATAACAAGATGTTTCCTGATTAAAATACAACAATATTACAAAGTTAAGGTAATGACAAGACCTTTCCTGATTGAAATGCAACAATATAACAAAGTTAAGGTAATAACAAGACCTTTCCTGATTGAAATGCAACAATATTACAAAGTTAAAATAATGACAAGACCTTTCCTGATTGAAATGCAACAATAATACAAAGTTAAGGTAATAACAAGACCTTTCCTGATTGAAATGCAACAATATTACAAAGTAAAGATAAAAACAAGACCTTTTCTGATTGAAATGCAATAATATTACAAAGTAAAGATAATAACAAGACCTTTCCTGATTGAAATGCAAAAGTATAACAAAGTTAAGATAATAACAAGACCTTTCCTGATTGAAATGCAACAATATTACAAAGTTAAGATAACAATATGACCTTTCCTGATTGAAATGCAACAATATTACAAAGTTAAGATAATAACAAGACCTTTCCTGATTGAAATACAACAATATTACAAAGTTAAGATAATAACAAGACCTTTCCTGATTGAAATACAACACCTGGCTGTGCCGAGCAGAGAAAATTTATAAAATATCAATCTTTATCGTGTTCAAATAACTTTACGAATCATTAGCAAACCAACGAAAGAGTCAATACAATTAGAATACTGTCATACAGGAGAAGGCTTAATACTTTGTGTCTGAGTCACTTATATGTGTTTGTATGTCATGTTATGTCGCATAAACTGTTGCATAAACAAACGTTTTCCGTGTATGCCTACAGAAGTATAGCTAGTTACCTTGACTACGAACATAATGTATGTCAGGGGAATTGGGGCCTGGCAAGGACCAGGTGGGTTAAGGCGTTCGACTCGCAATCCTAGGGTCGCGGGTTCGAATCTCCGTCGCACCAAACATGCTCGCCTTTTCAGCTGTGCGACCGTTATAATGTAACGGCCAATCCCACTATTCGTTGATAAAGAGTAGCCCTAGAGTTGGCGGTAGGTGGTGATGACTAGCTGCTTTCCCTTAAGCCTTACACTGTTAAATTGGGGACGGCTTGCGCAGATAGTTCTCATGTAGCTTCGCGTGAAATTCAAAAACAAACAAATTTACAACGTTTAACATCGGGTTTCGACATCTATAGTAGAGAGAGCATAGATAGCTCATTATGTAGCTTCGTTAGTCAATACTAAAACAACGAATTATCCAATTGTTAAAAAAGCGAAAAAAGTTAATGGGGATCTTATTGAATTGTTTAAAATTAATGAAATTAGTTATATCAAAGCATCACCTTGTTTCTCGAGCTTAATAATGAGAATGGTGGTATAGTATTAAGTGTAACGGATTTACTAGTATTTGTTTTGGTTAAATACGTTTTGTAAATGTATGTAACTGTATTGTTAAATGTGTATTTAACAATAATAACAAGACCTTTCCTGATTGAAATACAACAATATTACAAAGTTAAGGTAATAACAAGACCTTTTCTAATTGCAATAGAACAATATTACAAAGTTAAGATAATAACAAGACCTTTCCTGATTAAAATACAACAATATTACAAAGTTTAGGTAATAACAAGACCTTTCCTGATTGAAATACAACAATATTACAAAGTTAAGGTAATAACAAGACCTTTTCTGATTGAAATACAACAATATTACAAAGTTAAGATAATAACAAGACCTTTCCTGATTGAAATACAACAATATTACAAAGTTAAGGTAATAACAAGACCTTTCCTGATTGAAATACAACAATATTACAAAGTTAAGATAATAACAAGACCTTTCCGGATTGAAATGCAACAATATTACAAAGTTAAGGTAATAACAAGACCTTTTCCAATTGAAATACAATAATATTACAAAGTTAAGATAATAACAAGACCTTTTCTGATTGAAATGTAACAATATTACAAAGTTAAGGTAATAACAAGACCTTTTCTAATTAAAATAGAACAATATTACAAAGTTAAGATAATAACAAGACCTTTCCTGATTAAAGTACAACAATATTACAAAGTTAAGGTAATAACAAGACCTTTCCTGATTGAAATACAACAATATTACAAAGTTAAGATAATAACAAGATGTTTCCTGATTAAAATACAACAATATTACAAAGTTAAGGTAATGACAAGACCTTTCCTGATTGAAATGCAACAATATCACAAAGTTAAGGTAATAACAAGACCTTTCCTGATTGAAATGCAACAATATTACAAAGTTAAAATAATGACAAGACCTTTCCTGATTGAAATGCAACAATATTACAAAGTTAAGATAATAACAAGACCTTTCCTGATTGAAATACAACAATATTACAAAGTTAAGGTAATAACAAGACCTTTCCTGATTGAAATACAACAATATTACAAAGTTAAGATAATAACAAGACCTTTCCGGATTGAAATGCAACAATATTACAAAGTTAAGGTAATAACAAGACCTTTTCCAATTGAAATACAATAATATTACAAAGTTAAGATAATAACAAGACCTTTTCTGATTGAAATGTAACAATATTACAAAGTTAAGATAATAACAAGACCTTTCCTGATTGAAATACAACAATATTACAAAGTTAAGGTAATAACAAGACCTTTCCTGATTGAAATACAACAATATTACAAAATTAAGATAATAACAAGACCTTTCCTGATTGAAATACAACAGTATTACAAAGTTAAGATAATAACAAGACCTTTCCTGATTGAAATACAACAATATTACAAAGTTAAGATAATAACAAGACGTTTCCTGATTGAAATGCAACAATATTACAAAGTTAAGATAATAACAAGAACTTTCCTGATTGAAATACAACAATATTACAAAGTTAAGATAATAACAAGACCTTTCCTGATTGAAATGCAACAATATTACAAAGTTGAGATAATAACAAGAACTTTCCTGATTGAAATACAACAATATTACAAAGTTAAGATAATAACAAGACCTTTCCTGATTGATATACAACACCTGGCTGTACCGAGCAGGGAAAATTTATAAAATATCAATCTTTATCGTGTTCAAATAACTTTACGAATCATTAGCAAACCAACGAAAGAGTCAATACAATTAGAATACTGTCATACAGAAGAAGGCTTAATACTTTGTGTCTGAGTCACTTATATGTGTTTGAATGTCATGTTATGTCGCACAAACTGTGGCATAAACAAACGTTTTCCGTGTATGCCTACAGAAGTATAGCTAGTTACCTTGACTACGAACATAATGTATGTCAGGGGAATTGGGGCCTGGCAAGGACCAGGTGGGTTAATGCGTTCGACTCGCAATCCTAGGGTCGCGGGTTCAGATCTCCGTCGCACCAAACATGCTCGCCTTTTCAGCTGTGCGACCGTTATAATGTAACGGCCAATCCCACTATTCGTTGATAAAAGAGTAGCCCTAGAGTTGGCGGTAGGTGGTGATGACTAGCTGCTTTCCCTTAAGCCATACACTGTTAAATTGGGGACGGCTTGCGCAGATAGTTCTCATGTAGCTTCGCGTGAAATTCAAAAACAAACAAACTTACAACGTTTAACATCGGGTTTCGACATCTATAGTAGAGAGAGCATAGATAGCTCATTATGTAGCTTCGTTAGTCAATACTAAAACAACGAATTATCAATTGTTAAAAGAGAAAAAAGTTAATGGGGATCTTATTGAATTGTTTAAAATTAATGAAATTAGTTATATCAAAGCATCACCTTGTTTCTCGAGCTTAATAATGAGAATGGTGGTATAGTATTAAGTGTAACGGATTTACTAGTATTTGTTTTGGTTACATACGTTTTTGTAAATGTATGTAACTGTATTGTTAAATGTGTATTTAACAATAATAACAAGACCTTTCCTGATTGAAATACAACAATATTACAAAGTTTAGGTAATAACAAGACCTTTTCTAATTGCAATAGAACAATATTACAAAGTTAAGATAATAACAAGACCTTTCCTGATTAAAATACAACAATATTACAAAGTTTAGGTAATAACAAGACCTTTCCTGATTGAAATACAACAATATTACAAAGTTAAGGTAATAAAAAGACCTTTTCTGATTGAAATACAACAATATTACAAAGTTAAGATAATAACAAGACCTTTCCTGATTGAAATACAACAATATTACAAAGTTAAGGTAATAACAAGACGTTTTCTAATTAAAATAGAACAATATTACAAAGTTAAGATAATAACAAGACCTTTCCTGATTAAAGTACAACAATATTACAAAGTTAAGATAATAACAAGAACTTTCCTGATTGAAATAAACAAGATTACAAAGTTAAGATAATAACAAGACCTTTCCTGATTGAAATACAACACCTGGCTGTGCCGAGCAGAGAAAATTTATAAAATATCAATCTTTATCGTGTTCAAATAACTTTACGAATCATTAGCAAACCAACGAAAGAGTCAATACAATTAGAATACTGTCATACAGAAGAAGGGTTAATACTTTGTGTCTGAGTCACTTATATGTGTTTGTATGTCATGTTATGTCGCATAAACTGTGGCATAAACAAACGTTTTCCGTGTATGCCTACAGAAGTATAGCTAGTTACCTTGACTACGAACTTAATGTATGTCAGGGGAATTGGGGCCTGGCAAGGACCAGGTGGGTTAAGGCGTTCGACTCGCAATCCTAGGGTCGCGGGTTCGAATCTCCGTCGCACCAAACATGCTCGCCTTTTCAGCTGTGCGACCGTTATAATGTAACGGCCAATCCCACTATTCGTTGATAAAAGAGTAGCCCTAGAGTTGGCGGTAGGTGGTGATGACTAGCTGCTTTCCCTTAAGCCTTACACTGTTAAATTGGGGACGGCTAGCGCAGATAGCCCTCGTACAGCTTTACGCGAAATTCAGAAACACGAACAAGCAATCAGGGTAATTGCCAAGGTTTTCTAGTGGTTATGTCATATATTGTGTTGGCCGCATAACACAGTACATGTGGTTACTGCATATCTTCAACAAGATACGTGCTTCCAGAAAAATTCTGAGATATATCTTGAGGTTTCACTGTTTTACTTCTGCAGCTTTAATTTGCTGTTTTTAGAAAATGTTTCCTACTTATTATTGTAGGAAAATTAGGATACTGGATGTTGGAAAAAGAAACATTTATCTCAATTAAGTTGTAAATAATAAATTCTATAAAATGTGGACTTCATATATCCAGATGGATACCTTACATAGCTGAGGGTAATAAACTTAAAGATGTCGCTGTAGTCGACTTTACAGCGCCACTATAGGCTTAATGAATATGAGAACGTGAAACAAAGGGTTCTACCGTAAAATCTCAAACATTTCATAGAGGCTTTGAAATTATAGATCGAAGATGACAATATTTAAATGAAGTAAACACTACTGCCACAGTGAAGGGATTACTGTGGCATAATTCCATATAATTAACAGTACGTATATGAGGTTGACGTCTCATATGAGACACCTTTAGAATGGCATATTTGGTTGTTTTTAAAATCTTGATTTTGATTCGTATGTTAATGGCTACCATGAAAAAACATTACTTTGATGTTTAGTTCTCTGTAGCTGTAGGAATATGACAAAGTTATTTTTTTATGTACGAAGGATTATCTGTAATATAAATGGTATCTATAGTTATTATAGAGACATATTTAGAATGACATTATTTGGATAATTACATCGAAATCATTTCAATAAAAACATGCTGAATAAACTAGTTAGTTCAAAGTAGAAAAAGTCCAATAAAATACCACAAAAGGAACTAGGCAGTGCTATTAATATCCAGAGCAAATGAAATGATATATCAATAAATATAGGAAAGCTTTTCAGAATAATATTTTTTACTAAAATAAATACTTAGATGTTGCTAAATAAAAATGTATTTAATGAATACCCATCTACACACAAACACGCACATTAAATCATTACAGCAATGACACCCAAACACAAATACGCACAAATATTCATTCTTATTATAGGCCCGACATGACCAAGTGGTTGAGGCACTCTACTCGTAATCCGAGAGTCGTTGGTTCGAATCCCCATCACACCAAACATGCTCGCCCTTTTAGCCGTGTAGCGTTATAATGTGAAGACCAATCCCACTATTCGTTGGTATATGAGTAGCCCAAGAGTTGGCGGTGGATGATGATGACCAGCTGCCTTCATTCTGGTGTTACACTGCTAAATTAGGAACGGCTAGCGCAGATAGCCCTCGAGTAGCTTTGCGCGAAATTCAATACAAACAAACGAATTATTGTTATGACATCTACAGACAAACATACACACACACACACATGTATATATTCATTACAGTTGTATGTAATATTCAAACCTCTACAAGGTATTCATTATATCTATGCAACACATTCAAAGACGCACACTGTAAATGTACCAAATATCGATTTTTAAGGCTCTTTGGTTCTTCAAAAAAAAAAAAAAACTCTTAAAATTCACTAAAGTTGAAAAATCATGATTGAACTCTGAGTAAATAATATCATTTAGTTTCTTTGAAATATTTATCTGTTTGTTCATAACTTCCTGTTGATAGACCCAACACTGACAGAAACAAAGTTTTGTATTGATCTTCAAGGAACTAGTTTTGATCTTAGTAAAATAAACATAAAGTTACTAAGTATGTTTGTAGCTGATGAAGATCACATCGTACAGAACGTCATATCGATAAGTATTAACAAATAACCAAGCACTGTTTGTAGCTGATGAAGATCACATGGTACAGAACGTCATTTCGATAAGTATTAACAAATAACCAAGTACTGTTTGTAGCTGATGAAGATCACATCCTATGGAACGTCATATCGATAAGTATTAACAAATAACCAAGCACTGTTTGTAGCTGATGAAGATCACATCGTACAGAACGTCATTTCGATAAGTATTAACAAATAACCAAGCACTGTTTGTAGCTGATGAAGATCACATCGTACAGAACGTCATTTCGATAAGTATTAACAAATAACCAAGCACTGTTTGTAGCTGATGAAGATCACATCGTACAGAACGTCATATCGATAAGTATTAACAAATAACCAAGCGCTGTTTCTAGCTGATGAAGATCACATGGTACAGAACGTCATTTCTCTCAGTATTAACAAATAATCAAGCATACTCTAAAGTAAAATGGATATTTGAACATACTAAAACCGAGCATACACATATTTATTAATTATGGACTGAATATAGTGTTATAACTCTAGCAGTAATACCGTTTCGAGGGTGTGTATTTTTTGTTGTCATCTATGTGTATGAGACACAAATTAGGAATAACCATTATGGTGCTTCATACGTAAATTACTTTAACAGTACCCATCCTTGTGAAACGTGAGCGATCTCAAAGAATAATATACGTATTTCTTCGTGAAATAATAAGCAATTTAGGAAAAATAATATCCTATTGAAATAACGTTCATGAACATATAAATACATCTAGAAATATTGCAGAGGTAAATTGCCATATTTCTCAAAAAAAAGTAACTGTCTTATGGATTGTCACTTTTAAAAGTACCCACATTTTATTGTACAGAAAATATTTTGTGGTACCACACGTTTTCGAACTAGAGTGAGCAGCTGAGTAATCCAGAGTTCTATGATAGCATCAAATCACACGCACTATCACAGTCTAATCCAAGAATCCTTTACACACATATGAGTTTGTTTGTTTTTTGAATTTCGCGCAAAGCTTCACGAAGGCTATCTGCACTAGCCGTCCCTAATTTAGCAGTGTAAGACTAGAGGGAAGGCAGCTAGTCATCACCATCAATCGCCAACTCTTGGGCTACTCTGTTATCATCGAATTCTGGGATTGGCCGTCACATGATAACGCCCCAAGGCTGAAATGGTGAACATGTTTGATGCGACCGGGATTCGAACCCGCGAACCTCAGATTACGAGTTGAACGCCTAAACCCACCTGGATTTGCCGGTTCCCGCACACACATATTAGTCACTGAAAGTTTTACTGCTTCTCTTAATAGCCTAATTTGGATATCGTAAAACATATTAGTGTTTAATCCGAAAGGTATTCTTGAACGATCAGTATTAAAGTGTAATTTTACTTTTTATAATATCGATTATGTAAATTCTTTGAAAATATTTAAATGCGGAGTTCCTTATTGAAAATATTTGGAGATATAAACTGAGATTTATTGAAAGTTAGAGATATGTCCATAATATATATACATATGAATAAAGTTAACTTTAACTTACCTCAAAGATAATAAACGTTTGATTGCAGCAATATAACGGGGGTTTGAACATATATTAATATGCCCCTTGTTTCAAATTAGCATACCGTCAAGTTTGCTTGAAATTAACCCAGTGATCTAGGAGTAGTGAGATAACAGAGGGACACACACACACACACATAAACTTTTGTACTTAATATACAGGGTAGCCTGTAAGTCCCTACCATCCATATATTTTATGTCTTTATACATATTCAATATAATTTTCTCAAGAGTCTGCTTTTTAACATAATAATATTAATTTCAAATCTTGTGATGTTCACTATACATCAGCTAATCAAATGTGACAGTGATAAATCACGAATCTTTTACTGGTATTTCAGTTATAGATTACACCTCTGAAAAACAAAACAAATGATGTAACAAAATTAATATAAAAACGATCACGGTCCAATACTCATTTCATACATTTCTTAACTGAGCACGAGAATATTATATGTGAAAATCGATATAGTTAAAACTATCACTGATCACCTTTTGCTTGAAGACAGAAAGAACGTTGTAATTTCAATATCACACAGAACACATTGAATAGTATATTAAGGTAATAAAAAATATATATGTATTTAATTACATATTTTTGAATACGAACATTGAATATTTTGTCACAAGTAATTTCTGAATCTCTAAAACGGTTCACCAAAAACACAAAGTTTATCATTTAATTTCTGTAGTGCATATTAACGTATGGAAGACATATTAATGATAAAAATGAAAGACCTTTTAACACGAAAATATGTTTTTATTTAATTACACATTCAACGTTTCGCTTTACAGATAATTCAAAGGAAGTGTTTACTAAAACACAAACCAAAAATGATACTTTGAATCTTTATAATTTCAGTTTCGGTTTGTGTTTTAGTTAAAACACCGGAAAAAAACTGTAAAGCGGAACGTTGAGTGTTTAAATAAATAAAATCATTTGTTTCTAGTATTAAGAGCCGAAATTAAATACACTAAATTGAACGAACAAATGTCATCCATGAATTGCATCGATCTACAAAACGAAACTGAAAGAAAATATCACAATATTGAATCACTTATAAATTATTGCATTTATTAAAAATTATGTAGTGAACTTAAAGTAAGAATTTAATATGTTGCATAAATCTGACGTCAGGTGTCCTTAGCATAGAAATATCTCGAACGAAATTCTCTTTGTTCTTAAGTTTGTTTGTTTTGGAATTTCGCACAAAGCTACTCGAGGGCTATCTGTGCTAGCCGTCCCTAATTTAGCAGTGTAAGACTAGAGGGAAGGCAGCTAGTCATCACCACCCACCGTCAACTCTTGGGCTACTCTTTTACCAACGAAAAGTGGGATTGACCGTCACATTTTATAACGCCCCCACGGCTGGGAGGGCGAGCATGTTTGGCACGACTCGGGCGCGAACCCGCAGATTACGAAGTACACGCCTTAACGCGCTAGGCCATGCCGGGCCCTTGTTCTTAAGTACAGAGATATTTATAATAAAAATTGAATAATATGAAACGAAAATAATCAATTAAAAACACAAGTTTTTTCCATGTTAAATACTACAAACATTGCTTAATGTTTTATCCAAAACTTATCTAGTCCCTACTTCGTGATGACAAATAAACCCACTTCTAGAGAAAAATATACGAGGTCTGTTCAAAAAATACGCGGACTGTTTGAATTGCGCGGCTCCAGTTGGTTCAGGGGAATCCACTTGGTAAGCATAAACAAACGCAAAATTAAAGAAGCCTTACTTATACAACAACACAAGCCCAAAATAAACCAATACAAAGGAACACCTTTATATCTATATTAATAAATATAATGAAACATCTAAGCACACCCTCTACATTCCTACACTCAAGTAAACAACCGCCTTCAAACATGTGGTCAGCTATCGTTCAGCTACCTCTTTCTTTGTGAATCTGACGATGACCAAAGAAGGTCGAAACGTTGTTCGCTCCTCTACCTATAGTTTTTTCTATCCTTACCAGCCGTTTTTACAGATATATTAGTCACTACTTTATTTGAGAATGAATTTCTCCCACTGAGTTTGCTCACAGGTAACTCAGAAGTTTGTTACACTTTCCTTAAAGGAAACAAAACAGAACACAGAAAAAAACAGGGGCCATGAGCACTAATAAAGCCTGAAATGTGCCTTTAATTTTACGAAAACTCAGGACTGAGAGCTACTGAATGTGTTCAGGCACATGTAATACCCATTGTCATCAATCCATTTTAAAGTCAAGTGTAGCGATGAGTAATACATGTTTGCTTTGAAAGATTAGTTACAGTACAGAGACGTTTTGATATCCGCTGCTGGCCAAAATCTTAATGCCAATGAACATAAAGAAAAAATATGCATTTTGCATTGTTAGACTCAACAACTTATTTGGGTAGAGCTTCGAGAGGTGAAAATAAGAAAAGGGAAAATAAAAATAAAAACCTTTTTAGCATTTAATAGGAAAATGTGAACACTATGAAATTAGCCTAAATACTAGCTGGTCAAAAGTTTAAGACCATACTGAAACGAAGCATTAATCAGTAAACACGTAACGAAATTTAGTAATTTGTGTTCAAGCATTAGCGTTGTCAACATCTCCCACTGACATCTCTTGTGTTACATTGGTAAAAACATGGCAAAGGCTAAAAAGGTGACAGGGTTTGAACGTGGCAGAATTGTCGAACTCCAAAAGCAAGGTCTCTCTCAACGTGTCATCGCTGGTGAGATTGGGCGTAGTAAAACTGCTGTTGCAAAATTCTTAAAAAACCCTGAGAGATACGGAACGAGAATTTCAAGTGGTCGGCCCAAGAAAATTTCGCCCGCGTTGAGCAGGAGGATTCGACGTGTTGTCCGGCAAGACACCAGCCGATCGTCGAACCAGATTAAGGCTCTTACGGACGCAGAATGCAGCTCAAGAACAATAAGACGGTATCTACGAGAGGAAAGCTTTAAAAATCGTAAACGTCTTCAAAAGCCACACCTCCTTCCACACCGCGAAACAGCTCGGTTAAACTTTGCTGAGAAGCACCAAACAGGGAACATAGAAAAGTGGGAGAAGGTTTTGTTTTCTGATGAGAAAATATTTAACCTGGTTGGTCCAGA
Source organism: Tachypleus tridentatus (assembly GCF_004210375.1). Lineage (NCBI taxonomy): Eukaryota > Metazoa > Arthropoda > Merostomata > Xiphosura > Limulidae > Tachypleus > Tachypleus tridentatus. The sequence goes on along the minus strand of NW_027467777.1, from coordinate 6,021,621 downwards.
TGGCTTCCAACGTTACTGGCACAGTGGAGAAGGTTCATCATGATCTGGGGTGCTTTTTCTTTCCATGGAACAATGGAGCTTTAAGTTATACAGGGGCGTCAAACAGCAACTGGCTACATTGACATGTTGAAGAGAGCATCCTTATTGACTGAAGGCCCTCGCTTGTGTGGAAATGACTGAATCTTTCAGCAGGACAATGCCCGCAGAACACAGGGCTTTTCATGACGAATAACGTCATTCTTTTGGACCATCCAGTGTGTTCGCCGGAACTGAACCCCATTGAAAATGTTTGGGGTGGATGGCAAGGAAAGTCTATAGAAATGGACGTCAATTTCAAACAGTGCATAATCTTCGTGAAGCCATCTTCGCCACTTGGAATAACATTCCAGCCAGCCTTCTGCAAACGCTTATATCGAGCATGCCAAAGCAAATGTTTGAAGTTATTCGCAATGACGGCCATGCAACTCACTACTGAGACCTCTTGTTGGGCATTTCCTACCCTGTTTAGGACTTCTTTTTGGTATGGTCTTAAACTTTTGACCAGCTAGTATTTAGGCTAATTTCATGGTGTCCACATTTTTCCTATTAAATGCTAAAAATGTGTTTTATTTTTATTTTCCTTTTCTTGTTTTCATCTTTCAAAGCTCTACTCAAATAAGTGGTTGAGTCTAACAACGTAAAATGCATATTTTTTTTTCTTTATGTTCATTGGCCTTAAGATTTTGGCCACCAGTTTATATACACATATTGTTTCCCAGATGCTGCATTGTAAAAATATTAATAGTTTGCTATAAATGTTCAAATCAGAATATTTAAGTTTTCGAAAATATACTTTGGGGATTACAAATACGTTGCTTATGTTAATTGTTTGTGTTTTGGAGTTACAATTACATTTTTATTTTGAAATATATAGACTTTACAAATAAGAATAGTTGAGAATAAAAAGCTAAAGTTGCTTTTGTTTAAAGCTAGTGACTAGTAGTCACTTTCTACTGATGTTTTTTTTTATATTTATTTTCACAATTTTCTCTATTTTTGGAACAAGTTTGTTTGTTTTTTGCCTTCCTTGACTCTTGGACTACTTTCTCTTACCAACAAGTATTATAACGCCCCCATAGTTATGAGGACGATTTCGAACCCGTAACCCTCAGATTGCTTGTCGACCTCCCTAACGACCTGACCATGCCGGGCCGTTGTAGACCACCCATCTCATATTGAGCACACCTATGAATTTGTAAAACGGCTACCTATTTGATATCTAGTTAATTATTTCTATGTAATTATATTTTGATATAACTAGATTTTAAGGAATTGATACTTTTAGCTAGGATGCCACAGTTTAAAAATGAATGGCCAACAGCTGTTTAAATCTCTTATCTTGTTTATATTTCTCCTGACATATTAGTATAATAGGAGTTAAGTTTGTCCTTGATGTAGTATGCTTATCTTTAAATCTATTACATAACTTGTTGAGCTCTGAATTTAATTTTTGAAAGTCCACATTTCTCTAACTTTTCTATTACTTTTTTTATTCTCAAATCATCACAAATTTCTCACAACTATGGGCGTTTAACGAACGTACTTTCAGTTTCCTCAAATAACTACCTACCTAACATGCTTAAGTGGGACCTGTCTCATATATATAATTGGTTCTTATTGAGAGACTATTACACAAGTCCACCTAGCCTATCTATTGTCCTATGTATGTCTCTGATGGTCTCTCAGTTAGCATTGGATACTACTAAGTGATTGGTTCACATATCTGAACAGAAGGCACAGTTCAGAAGGGCCACACGTCTGTTTCTAATCATAATTTCTTTAAACCAATTAATGAGCTATGCTAGTTTATAATTTTCAACCAGCATATAGAACTGTCAACAAGTTCTATAATATCTTGTAATACCTGGTAAGAACTGTCAACAAGTTCTATAATATCTTGTAATACCTGGTAAGAACTGTCAACAAGTTCTATAATATCTTGTAATACCTGGTAAGAACTGTCAACAAGTTCTATAATATCTTGTAATACCTGGTAAGAACTGTCAACAAGTTCTATAATATCTTGTAATACCTGGTAAGAACTGTCAACAAGTTCTATAATATCTTGTAATACCTGGTAAGAACTGTCAACAAGTTCTATAATATCTTGTAATACCTGGTAAGAACTGTCAACAAGTTCTATAATATCTTGTAATACCTGGTAAGAACTGTCAACAAGTTCTATAATATCTTGTAATACCTGGTAAGAACTGTCAACAAGTTCTATAATATCTTGTAATACCTGGTAAGTGATTTATTGTCCTATTCTTTCTATGTCTCACACTACAAATAACTTTATCCGTATAATTAATGAGAAACTTCCCACCATGTACATATAACGATCATCTCTGTACTCGTTGTGTGGTTTAGTGATTGAAACCTATTCAACATTGATAACTGAATGTTAAATGTAGCTGTTCCATCTGCCTACAGAGACCTCTATGTTTCGTCCTTAACCTACTAATCCCCCTCTTTTCAAAGCTATTTCAAGCTTGTATTCATATAGGCAGGCTCTGAAAATGCAGTTCATTTTCCGTTTCTCCAATATTTTACAATCAAAACCATCACTTTCAAACAAAATCCACTCTTGGTATTTAATGCACCCTATAAATTCTACCACACTTACCTCTGCATTGCCTCTAATATACCTCTAACATTGCCTTTAATATACTGAATATTTTAATAAAAATATTAAACCAAATCAAATTAAATGATTTTTTTGGAATCTTAATTTCAGTTCAACTTCACTGATTGGTTAGTAAAAAGCTACACAAAAAAAAAAACTTCACTGATTGATTAGTGAAAAGCTACACAAAAAAAACTTCACTGATTGATTAGTGAAAAGCTACACAAAAAAGCTATTTATGCTTTATTCACAATGGATATTGAAATACGATATTTAGCGACGTAAACCTAAAACTTGTCTTTGGGCCACTGGAGAGCTCCAGGATGCGGTTGTCATGGTAAACAGATTTAAATTTTTCAAATTAAACATCTTATTCATTTTAACGAAATATAATTTAACAGTTTCACGAACTTTACTAACAACATACATTTAGAAAGGTACCTAAATTTGCCGAAAGTAACCAGCTGTGAGAAAATATATAACGTTGACACAGCGCCCCTAGATATGAGAGTTTGTGTGAGGCTTGGCCTCTTGTAGAATTCTGGAGTTCAAAGCTAGTGAGTCGTATCAGATGTTGATATTGTTTGTTTTTAAGCAAAACAGATTTAGACTATCTGCTGTGTCCACAGTAGGGATTCGAACCCTGAATTTGAGCATTGTAACTCCGTTAACCTATCTCTGACCACAGTGAGAGAGAAGTCGTATTCGGCTTTCCAACACGTTAGGCTCTGAGTGCGTTATAAGAGTATAAGTCAGTCCCTCAGAACAGATTGCTTTCTCTCTGGTTAGTAGTTCAATACTCGGGACAACGATATATAACTTTAGTGCCATAAGTACACACAAAACTCTGTATGACGTTTCACTGGTTACTAACGTTCGACTTGTTTTGCTAGATAATTGAACTAACGTTTTAATTGTACTTTATAATGGTAGCTTTGCTTCCAACGGCTATACCAGTACAAGAAAGACAGATTCCATATTTGTTAACTTAAAATAAATTATTTTTAATTGTTTTATGTTTGTTTGCTGTCGCGTGAAACAACGAGGACACTTATTTAATGTTTATAATAATATATGATAGACAGTTCCACAAATAAATGCAACTATTTGCACTCGAAAAAATACCATTTTTTTTCCTAAAGTAACGTATACTGAACTCTACGTAATATTAAACGTTATACATGTATTACTTTATTAATAACTGAGATGTTTACATTTTCTGTTTGAGTAGTTACGTGTTTACTATTATTTATTTATGCATGTATTATGGACTTATACGTACATGTATATCTTTACGCTTCATATACAGTAAGCTTAATGCTATCGTGTTGTAATATAGACTGATATAATGATAGTTATTATGGCAGGAATCCTGTTCTAAATCAATAAACAACAGCTTAACATGGCATAATCAACTGATATACATGGTGATGCCAGGTTAACCTGGTGAAACGTCTTTAAAAAAGAAAAGAATCCTTTAAAAATAGAGTCTATTTATCAGAAATTTTCTTCTAAGTTTTAATAAATAACAGGGTTCCAGAACCAGTTCTCGCGTGAAATACACTACTTTAATCTTGAGTGTCTCCTTCAACGTTTATGAATAGCCAGAGTTCCCGGATGTATAGCAGAAAATCATTGAACAGGTGTTACGTTTCTGAACAATGAACATTTCTTAGCGAATACAGAGAAACTAACGTACCCGAAACTGTCCCTGGTGTGAAATTAAAAGAGGCATAATTTCACCTAGACGGCTTAAAAAAGAACTGTAGTTCGAAATAATGGTCGTCTTTTTCCGCTTCGCTGTAGCAAAATTATGTTAAGTTTAATCTATTTCAAATTCGATATCGTGTGTGTGTGTGTCATACGTAAGTAGGTCATTGATTATTGCATTGAAAATGTGCAATGTGACAAAAGACGAAAAATTCCATTATAACCCACCCATTGAAACTGTTTAACTAAAATCAGAAGTAGAAAATATAACGAGAATTTCTTTAATTTCCTGGAGCGGTGATCAGAATAAATGAAATGTTCTTTGTGGAAAAATAATATTTTTGTCGTCCACCATTAAAGTAGTACAATACCTAAAAGATAGTTTCAAACTAATACTTTATTAAATTGTATTATCTAATCATTAATGGATTCTGATTCAAAGTTGGCTAACTCTATAGATCAGAACTAATAGTATTCAATAAATTAGGTAAGCCAATTTTAAAAGGTATACAGGAATTTCATAAATTAACTTACAAAATAACCAAAACCCCTCACGAATAGAAGGCACTAAATCGTCAGCTAAGCATCTTTCATGTTAAGGAAACTATAGTTAATAACATTTTATTGTATTTATTTCTCAGGGAAAACTTAACCTATTGTACATTATATATGTAATGTAGTTAAATTAAATAATTACATTCAAATTAAGCTAAATGAATAAACAAAAACGTGAGAAAGAACTGCGTTAAAAATAGCAAATTCTAGCCTCTGATTAATTATATTATAATCATAAAATTTTAAACCATAAACAATACAAATTAACGTGAAACGAAATACGATGCATATATTTTTTTAATTTTTTAAAAGTATCCCGGGTACAAGTTACAACGCGAGTTTATAACGTGTATCCTGGTTTTGAGGTGACTGAAAAGTAGGACCCACGTTGCGGTGGAGATACGCCGTCTATCAGTCCTAACTTCCAATTCAAGCCCATAACGTCCCGTATCTATATCATCCTTAACTGCCTGTAGACAATTGTGGGATAGGTGACTGCTCTCCCAAGTTAAAATAAAAATAAGAAAAAGAAAAATATAAACATGAAAAGATGAAAAAAAATAAATACAAATGAAAGAATAAAATTGAAATTAAGGTACTACCGTTTACAAAAAAAAAAAAAAATATGCAGCGCACTTTGTTTCATGTTAATGTGGTTTGTTTATGGCTTAAACAATTAGGGTTATAATATATATATATGATTAATGTATATTGCAAAATATAAATTCGATAGTGTACATATAGACTGCTTCAGTAACTAGCCACTGAAGTTCTTTTTGGATGGTGCGATACAGTTTTCTCAGTTCTATTGAAATAACTTATTGCCCTAAAATGCAATATGTAGAGAATAATATTCAGATTTCACAATATAAAACTTTTACCTGATCTGTTAACACTATTATTTTCGTTCATCTTTCTCTTTATTTGAGAGTAGTTTAAGATGTTAGTGTAATAATATCTTTGTATTTGTCTCCTGAAGCAGTTTATTTCACTTCACAGCCCGTAATAAATTAAAGCGCAGATAGCACTCGTGTGGCTTTGCGCGAAATTCAAAAACAAAACAAACGTAATAAATTAAACATGATAATATCCAGTACACACAGCTATACTTATCATACGGGTTAAGAAGTGAAAGTTATAAGAAATTCTGAGGATAGTAATACTGAGGTGGAAAGAAAAAAAAACTCAGGGAAGATTTCATTGTAACCTTAGAGACTAACCCAGAAACATGTTAAAAATTGTACGTAATGGCATTCGTAATTCACAACGTTCGCAAATATAAGTAAAACGCGAATTTCAATTCTTACTGTTTATGTTTCAGCAAGCTGTCACCGGCCACTCACTGCAACGAGTAGAAATATCGATTATCAATACCGGAAGATTTCCCTGAGCCAGTTATAGCTTAGGGCAACTTTGACTTGTAATAGTATGCTAAAATGTTAAAGGAAAAATAAAATATACATGTAAAAACTCAATAACGTTTTTTTTAAGATTTGGGAAAATGATCGAATTTGCCTTTTTATGTTTTTACTTTGAAAGGTCCTGCTCTAATGAAATTAAAAATATAATTCTTTGTTTATTTGTTTAGAATTAAACACAAAGCTACACAATGGGCTATCTGTGCTCTGCCCACCACGGGTAACAAAACCCGGTTTTTAGCGGTGTGAGTCCGCAGACTTACCGCTGTGTCACGGGAAGGGGACTACAAACAGAAATTAATAATTTCAAAAATTATTAAAATAATACAGTTTAAAATTCAGAAAGTTTGGCTCTCAAAATGTGGAGACAAGATTATAATAAAGTCTTATCTATTTGTTATGAAAAATATCTTTGAGGACACAGTTTATATTTATGTGTTACGTTATGATACTATGTCAGCATAATTTGTTTAAGAAGTCACCGTTATATATGTACATGTACATAAAGGAAAATTTATAAATAGTAAAAATAATAGAAAAAATGACCCAAGATTACGTTTTGACCAAACATTTCCGTGGTATGTTTGTCGGTGCAACTGATTTCAGTTAATCAATTTCTTAGTAGCGGAGATCGATGTAACATTTCTACGCACATGGGTTAATTAAAATTAGCACTGTCTGGATCTGTTAAAACATTCAAGTAAGTAAGGGTTCAATTAAGTTGGATTATGATAAGGTGTGGTTCTATACGCCTCTTTATCAGTCTCTTTTAGAAATGTTAAATGTGAAGATCTAAGAAGCGTTTGTTTTGCGCAAAAAACTAAGTTAGTGAAAATTTGTTCGTTATGTGAATAGTTTTAATTGCTAAATCGATATAAAACCCATCAGTATCAATCTGTTTATAAAGCTAACGTCAATCCATAAGAGAGTTACAATAAAATAATAATAGTAACGCTTCGTTTCTAGATATAAATCGATTATTAACTCTTAGCAAACTTGTAAAGTTCCATATTTCTATCTGTAGAACGCATGCGTATGATATATGCACACGCTATGAGAACCTAAAAAAAAACAAAGAATCAGTTTTAACCAAAACTTAGCCTAGCTAGGCGATTATCATTTCACCTTTTCATAATGTTCTTTCTTTAAACGGAAAATAATAAAACTATTGAATTTGGTTACCCTTTCGAGTCTCACATAATCCTTCATGTCCTTAGAGGATGTTCCTTTTCTGTCACCTAATAATTTTAGTTTCCATGGAAAAAAGAGGGTTTTGTTTTGTTTCTGAATTTTGCTCAAAGCTACACGAGCGCTATCTGCGCTAGTCGTTTCTAATTTAGCAGTGTAAGATCAGAGGGAAAGCAGCTATTCATCACCACCCACCGCCACCTCTTGGGCCACTCTGCTATCAAAGAATAGTGGGATTGAACGTCACATTATAACGCCCTCACGGCTGAAAGAACCAATATGTTTGGTGCGACTGGGATTCGAACCCGCGACACTCAGATTACGAGTCGAACGGCTTAACCCACCTGGCCATGCCGGGCCGAAAGAGGAAGGTATTTTCGTGGTATGTCAAGAACTATGCATATATTCCAATAAAGATCTAAGACACATTTTGTGATAATTACTATAATAAATAAATGAGCAAGTTTCGACATGCCATTTGTTATATCCGAGCTTATTAAAGTTACTAAGTAAACTTGTCATTATTACCAAAACGGCATTATGATAATAACAGATAAGACAGTAGTTTAGTTCATACTAAAACATTTATGGTTTGTTATTAATCTGTAAACAAAATATTATTCAGTAATTACACTTAGGACTGTTACGTAGCATGAAAACAAGCTGTGTGAAAACGCAAGAGCTATGTTTATAAATGCCATTAAAATATGTGAAATCCATGTGGAAATGGTGTTTGTTTCGTATTACTGTCTTGAAACTGTTTCTTAAAATAAGTTGTTACATAAGGTTGAAACAGGGTTTCTTAAAATATAGTGTTTCACAAACTTAAGACAGGGTTTTTTAAATTATAATGCTGCAGTACCTCATCAGATTAAGCTATATCATCTATATTTTTTTGTGTTTGAGATTACTATATCTTGCAAATGAAATTTAACGTTTCTTATCTCTGTTGTCTTCGTAATTTTCTTTTGGTGACAAAAAGGTATGTCAGATTCTAAACTAAGTTCGTGAAAATAGTGAATTTTTCAATCCTTGTGATGAAGTCGGAAAAGGTATTTTTAATAACAAATTTAGGTTAAAACAAACGTTGAAAAAGCCAGTTCGTGATTGTTTTAACTTTCACATCAACACGGAATGTCGGTTGTTGTAAAGTTGTTGTCATGAATGTTTTGTGACCATTATTTATTTCAAAGCAAATAGGAGTGATATTGGAATTACCACTGAAACGTTGTATGACCTATTTGTAATAAGTAAATCATAGAAGAAGGCGCTAAGTAGAAGTCTATTACTGGACGGATGTTCTTTACTATTATTACAATCACGATCAAAAGTATTCATGATACAGGAAATACATTAGGTCTAAGTAAATTATAAAAGAAATGTTTTTTTTCTGCATAAGACCTTGTGCTATTTATAAAGTTTAGAAAATAACAAAATAATAAAAGTTAAAAACAACAACAAATGGCAGCAAGAAAGACACTTTTAATTTTATGTCCACTGTTTATGGGGGATAATGAGTACAAGGAGTGTGGTTTATTTTTTTGTCCACTATTTGGGAACTCGAGACCAGCATTTTGAGGAAGACAGCAGTGAAGATGTGCGACAATATGATTAACAAGAGGTGTAAATATGGAGAAAAGGACTAAGTTATGATGTCCAGGAGTGAGAGTTGAAAATACAACTGACAGAGCAAGTGATATAACAAAGACTACTGTTGTGCACATAGGGGCTTATGATGTAGGAAATGGTAAGCTTGGAGTGCTAATTGATAAGCACAAGTGATTGATATGGACATTTAAACAAAATTGCCATAATAACTTATTCGTTCCAGAGACAATGTTCACACTTAACTGTGGGTATGAAATAAAAATCAGGTCACCAGAGCTAAATTCTAGGCCTAGGTTAATACGTAAGAATTAGAGAAATGGCTGGCTGGACTTATGGGATCAGATTAATGGGACTTTTTTGGAATGAACTAACTTACAATTATAATAGGAGAGAAGCTGGCTTATTTGCAAGGGCCATTAAATGAAGTGCAAGGGGAGTTTTAACACAAGAATTGAAAAGTGTTGAGTGTTAGAATAACTCAAATAATGAAAAGACCAGAAGTGATTTCAACATGGAATAAGGTGTTTTATTGTAACGCTCGATGTAGAATAAATGCAATTAAAAACTTCATAGCATTAAACAAAAAAGTGGATTTTGATGTGCTAAGAATACTTGAATATTTAAACGTAGATGATTCTGATACCATAATTTTTTCGAATACAGGGTTATAGATTATTTAATAAGGATAGAGTACTAGAAGGAAATGGAAAAGTGACTTTATTTGTAAAATTTAGTTTCATCCTATTAACTTTGAGGATATTAACGAAATATCAAATAAGTTTGATTCTCTTTGGGTTTCTGTTAGTAATTAAAAGGGAAAGGTTTGTAAGACGGAATCTGTTATAGACCACAAGATGAAACTGATAAAAATAATGATATAAAGGAATCACCTTTCAATGAGGTCATAATAATGAGCATTTCTGCTTTCAATCATACAGTTTGGTCTGGTTTATTCTGAATTTTGCACAAAGCTACACGAGAGCTATCTGCGCTAGCCATCCTTAATTATGCAGTGTAAGACTAGACGGATGGTAGCTAATCATCACCATCCACCACCAACTGTTGGGCTACTCTTTTACTAACGAATATTGGGATTGACCGTCACATTATAACGCCCCCCACAGCTGAAAGAGCAAGCGTGTTTCATGTGACGAGAATTCGAACTCGTACCCTTGCATTACGAGTCGACCGCCTTAACCACCTAGCCATGGTGGACCAAAACACCATTGACAATTCTAAAAAAAATCATGTCTATCTAATGGTTCTACTCTAACAGTTCCCAGTATGTATACTCTTTCAGCCATGGGGGCAATATAATGTGACGGTTAATCCCACTATTCGTTGGTAAAAGAGTAGCCCAAGAGTTGGCGGTGGGTGGTGATGACTAGCTGCCTTCCATCTAGTCTTACACCGCGAAATTAGGGACGGCTTGCGCAGATAGTTCTCATGTAGCTTCGCGTGAAATTCAAAAACAAACAAACTTACAACGTTTAACATCGGGTTTCGACATCTATAGTAGAGAGAGCATAGATAGCTCATTATGTAGCTTCGTTAGTCAATACTAAAACAACGAATTATCCAATTGTTAAAAAGAGAAAAAGTTAATGGGGATCTTATTGAATTGTTTAAAATTAATGAAATTAGTTATATCAAAGCATCACCTTGTTTCTCGAACTTAATAATGAGAATGGTGGTATAGTATTAAGTGTAACGGATTTACTAGTATTTGTTTTGGTTAAATACGTTTTTGCAAATGTATGTAACTGTATTGTTAAATGTGTATTTCGAAAGTCTCGCCTATTTTCTAAATGTGTAGAAGATTCTTGAGCATAAGAATCAACAATGTACGACTTGTGTATGTAAAATATCAGTATTGCTGCCTTAGCTAGAATTTCTAAAGAATCACCTCTCGCGCTTATAAAAGATAACTAACGTAACGCGAAAAGACAGTTTATTCTTGTTGGTTTGTTAAAGTCAGTATACTATAAACCTCGAAAGTTATAATTGTAATTGACGCTTATTAATCGGAAAACTACAGGTATTTGACCAGAACGTTTATAGATTTCGAACATTACAAACCGTTTAAGACCAGTAAATTAACTTTGTACGTTTGTATTTGTTCGAGAACATTACATATCTTAATCGGAGAAAAGTCAGGTTGCAAACGACGTGAAGCTAGCCATTAACAAAGTGTAACATAATCAACATAAAATTTGCTTCTCGTGAACCGTCGATAAAACATTCAATTGCAGATCAGATAAAAGACAGCATTATTTGTAAGTTTGTAAAACTTTATATATAAATCATTATTTGTAACAACTATTTCTGATAACCGTTATTATAAATTGCATTATTATTTGTATATTAAAATGTATTTATATTAAGAAAAAAAAACTGTGTATCATTCTCGTTGGTCAATGCTTGCATAACGACATTCAATTAACTTCTAAATTAAAATTAAAATTTATGGCTATTCGATTTGTTTGTTTTGGAATTTCGTACAAAGCTACTCGAGGGCTATCTGTGCTAGCCGTCCCTAATTTAGCAGTGTAAGACTAGAGGGAAGGCAGCTAGTTATCACCACCCACCGCCAACTCTTGGGCTACTCTTGTTACCAACAAATAGTGGGATTGACCGTCACATTATAACGCCCCCACGGATGGGAGGGCGAGCATGTTTGGTGCGACCGGGATGCGAACCCGCGACCCTCAGATTAAGAGTCGCACGCCTTAACACGCTTGGCCATGCCGGGCCGGCTACTCGCAATCCTAAAACGTAACGTACGTAACACAATAAATCGGATACTTGCTCAAGTTAAATTAATATACGTAAGATAACAGACACAAGTGTAAATTTTGAATGAATAGGAGCTATCTTCAACTAACATTATTGAGGTAGTCCTTAAATTAGGTTATCTTCAGATGGGGTGAAAACAGTACTTTAGAGGATGGGGCAACTGGATTGGCCAACACGACTCAGAGATGTGGTAACATTATTTTCTATCGCCACAGCATCTGAATACACCCAGTTGATAAGACGTTGAGCTTAGCTACCATTATCAATATGTGTTAACACCATGGTGTCTGATTTACTTCAGTCGTCCGTGTTAATATTTTATTCTGTGTTATATCGGTGTTTGGTTGACAAAGAGTCATCAGAATGGCCAATTACTTAATTGTTATTTTAATAGTTCAACGACTGTTTTGTTTTACATTGGAAAATTATGGGGTATTTTACAGTTTTACTGTATCAGGAGTGTCAGTGTTTATTATAATTCGTTCATGAGTTTTACAGTTACTCCATTCGTAATTAATAAATCCCTGCTGGGACAGCGGTAAGCCTACGGATTTACAACGATAAAATTAAGGGTCCGATTCCCCTCAGTGAACACAGCAGATAGCTCGATGTAACTTTGCTATAAGAAAACACACACACGAAATCATGAAAATCAAAACCCTTTATCTTAATGTTATGATGTCATAGCACATCACAAGAACGATTTCATACTTATTTGTAGAATAAGTGTCTGCCTTCATAACTTACTTTCCTAATCAGACTTTAAATTTGGAAAACACACTGTAAGCAACTTGAAAATAAAATATGTTTGCATTATTCAGTTAGTAGAAACTGATTAGAAAACAAGCTAATCCGCTGATAAAATTACACATATTTCGATTAGTTATTATTGGATCTGAAAATAGTTTTATATATCACAGAAATTAATTTCATTTGTAGTTCAGTGCTTTTTCACAATTGTTCATGACGCTGTAGTTCAAACCAATTTTCTAACACAAAGTAAAAATATTTAATTACTGTTTTCTTTTAAGGTAAGATCAAATGGATTAAGGCGTTTGACTCGTAATCTGAGGGTCGCGTGTTCGAATCTTCGCTGCATCAGACATATTCGCCCTTTCAGCCGGAAGCGTTATATGTGACGGTGAATCCCCATTTTCGTTGGTTAAAGTGTAGCTCTAGAGTTGGCGGTGGGTGTTGATGACTACCTGCCTTCTCTCTAGTCTTAAACTGTTAAATTAGAGACGGCTAGCACAGATAGTTTTCGTGTGGCTTTGCGCTAAATTCCAAAAACAAACAATAATTTTAATAAATGTATTCCTATTGGAAAATACTTTTGCCCTTTATATATTTACTGTTTAAATCTCACTGGCTGATCGTTTTTTAGATATAATTACCCATTATAATTCTATTACTATTCATACACTGTTAAGCGTATGTATTTTTTATATTATAACATCTGTTCATGTTACACATTGGTATGACCATCGTTAAGGACGCAGAAGCTCGACTTGTTTCACACGTTCAACTTGTGAAACAACACAAATTATAAACTAAAATACAAGTAACCTTTCAGTCTTACTGTCAAACTTTGTTTAACGGTCTTTATACGTACACATACGTATTTCGAAATTCTATTTATAATGACGTTATAGATATTCCATTATATTAGAAGAACCACAGTGAACATTTTCTAAATAAGATACGCTACTTAGAGGCCATTCAGAGTTATTAACGGGACAAACTATTACTTTGGCTTGAGTGCTACGTTCCATAAAAAGTAGTTGAAGTGAAGGGCTGAAAGAACGTATACTCTTGGGTGGAAGTAACTCAAGAACCACAAGGGTTTATAAGTGCATGTGCTTCGAAGATATCTCTCTGTTCTTAAAGTAATCAACTCTTTGTGATGACTACGCCGTGATGTAAAAAAAAAAGTAAAAACATGTAAACGTAAGCGTATCTCAGTTTTTTACTGCATTTTGTGCCCATATGGTGTTTGTATTCTAAGCATACCTTGATATATTGCTTGAAAAGATCAAATATTAACTAGAAATTATATAAGTATATTTTTTGATACAGCAATGAATAAAATACAAGACACTGAGAACTGATCATATATAATTATGTGTTGTTATTCAAAACTTGACGTGCAAATTAATTACGTTAAAACATATAATTACTGATAGATTTTCGATGGTTCAGGGTGATAAAATGATTCATAAACAGTACAGTATCATGCTTTAACGTGTTTAACATTGAAAAACCAAAGTAACCGTGATTCAATATTTATATTGTGTTCTACCTCGTACGCATTAAATTGTAAAGACAACCGATTTCTGTGTAGCAAATAAATTACTCACTTCTTAATAACGTAGTAAAATCTGTGGAAGTGAAAAAAGCGGACACATTGAAGTTTGCCATTGGCTAGCGTGTTAGAACACGTGTTTCACAGGTTGGAGATTTATTCAGCAAAAATAGTCTTAGAAAAACTGTATTTCCTTGTGGTTGGATATTTACCAGCAGGTAGCCCATGTTATTTCGAGTTGAACAACGCACGACGTACATATAAATGTTGTATGGCACGTGATGTTACAGTTGTCATAATTTCACTTCTTACCGACTTAGAGAACACGCGACACAACCGGTCTTTCCTGTTTTTGAATGATAAAAAAACCGTAAATAAAACAAATTTTTTCTCATTATCAACGGTATCTATTCTTGAAATATCTTTTTGTAAATCCATATCAGTAGTTTTATATGTTAAAGTAGACGTTGATGGATGAATTATTATTATTTCATTGTACGTCACGAGCCCGGCATGGCCAGGTGGTTATGGCACTCGATTCGTAATCTGAGGGTCGCGGGTTCGAATCCCCATCGCACCAAACATGCTCGCCCTTTCAGCCGTTATAATGTGACGGTCAATCCCACTATTTGTTGGTAAAAGAGTAGCCTAAGAGTTGGTGGTGATGACTAGCTGCCTTCCCTTTAGTCTTACACTGCTAAATTAGAAACGGCTAGCACAGATAGCCCTCGTGTAGTTTTGCGTGAAATTAAAAACAAAATTGTATGTCACTAATAGTTACAAAAATTATGCATATTATTTACAACACAAATAACCTCTGGGATAGTAAGATAATTATGAAAAGATTTTTGAGAGCATAAAATCTAAGAATGTTGAAAATATAAATACATCTATCATAAATTATTTGTTAAATTACAGTGCACATATGCTGCTTATATTTTAAAGAAACACCGGATAATTTCTTTGTATGTTACACAACTCAAGGCTTACCATAGGAATTACTTTTCAAACTAATTACATGAAACTAATAGACGACTAGTGACAAACGGTAGTTGTGTATTTGATTATCACTAGATGTTATCAAACGCAAACTGTACATCAGTGTGTTGTTAAATCCACACAAACTTTCAACATAAAACATTTTAAGTTTATGAAAAAAATCTGTTTAACAGACCAGAAATAAAACAAACTGTGTCAATATATAGTAAGTACTGACCACTGTGACAAGTGGTTCCATTTCTTTACAAAAGTATCTTCCTGCTGGGCAGCCATAGATCTGAGAGTGCAGTCCAAAACACCATACTGGAATAAATTACAGACATGGAAAGAGCAACTTCTCCACGGCTCAAACACAATGTGACTGACAGAGTCATTCATAAGGAGAAAGTAACCGCCATCTTCACCAACGTACATCCTCATGGAAATCCCCACGGCCTCATTCCTGTACTTTGTAGAAGCCAATCTAGGGACACATGAATCTTACCATTGATGGATTAACGGCGCCCAAGTACACGTTGGACCCACTACTGTAATCGCAATCTTCAGATATGTTAGTGCTGTGATAGAGTCCACAAGGCTGTTTTCATACTCAGACATGATGGGCTCTAAAGTCAAGACAAAATACGTTGAGGCGGTCTTGAGCTAATCTCTCGAATGATCCTAACATATGTTTCCAATGACCACAAAGTAGTTTCGTTGAAAAATGGAAAAAGAAATAGCTCTGTGTCATAGAACGTCGAATTTTGCAAAATTAATTGTATAGAATAGATCTGTAATTGTATAGAATAGATCTGAAATTGTATAGAATAGATCTGTAATTGTATAGAATAGATCTGAAATTCACAGAAAATAATAAACAATAAACAACTAAGAGTAAAACTATTCACTTAATGTTTGAAACGAAAATTTCATTTCGTCCACAACTCATAAGTTTTAAGAGATCAATGACCCTTAGTAAGTAGTTAATAACAAATTAGGGTCTAAAATATGGTCTTCTACATGATCTAGACCCGACATGGCCAGGTGGGTTAAGGCGCACCAAACATATTCGTCTTTCAGCCGTGGTGGCGTTATAATGTGACGTTCAATCCCATTATTCGTTGGTAAAAGAGTAGCCCAAGAGTTGGCGGTGGGTGGTGATGACTAGCTGCCTTCCCTCTAGTCTTACACTGCTAAATTAAGGACGGCTAGCGCAGATTACCATCGAGTAGCTTTGCGCGAAATTCAAAAACAAACAATCTACATGATCTACTGTTTTATTCTATAAGTTTGCCTTCATCATAATTACAATATTGAATTACGTGGAAAGGTATTCGTAATTTATAAATCATTACTTATTTAGTCAAACTAACATCAAAAGTTTTCCAGTAGTTTCTTAATTGTCAGATTGTAATATTTGGTATATATGTTTTCAATAATGCAGTCATTAACAATATTCGTGTTCTTTAAAATAGGCAAACTGGTGTACGGAATGCAATCCAAAGATCCAAACAAAAGGAAAGATTCGAACTACAGATGCTAATTAGATTGATGTCAGTTGTGAACTAGAATCAAGAATGATTTTGGAATCTGTGATGGAAAAATATAGTACATCTCAGCTGTGTAAGAAAATAACAACAAAAGAAAAACGTGCCAGATAATTGGATACACGTTGTGTTACATAGTTAATCAGGTGATTAGGATACACGTTATGTTACATAGTTAATCAGGTGATTAGGTTACACGTTATGTTATATAGCTAATCAGGTGATTAGGATACACGTTATGTTACATAGTTAATTGGCCCAGTAAGACCAGGTGTGTTAAGGTATTCGACTCGTAATCTCAGGGTCGCGGGTTCGAATCCTCGTCGCACCAAACATACTTGCCCTTTCAGCCTTCGGGGCGTTATAATGTGACGGTCAATCCCACTATTCGTTGGTAAAAGAGTAGCCCAAGAGTTGGCGGTGGGTGGTGATGACTAGCTGCCTTCCCTCTAGTCTTACACTATTAAATTAGGGACGGCTAGCGCAGACAGCCCTCGTGTAGCTTTGCGCGAAATTCAAGAAAACAAACAAAACAAAACAAACAGGGTTACTCACACTACCGGTCTTTACTTCCATTGTAGCGGACTCTTTCGTGTTGTGTTTAGGCTTAATACCATCATTATGCACTACGACTGATAGTGTAGTTCATACTGTGAAGAAAGTTTATAGAGGATAGAAAATGTTAAGTATAAGTAAGACACATGAGTCCGTCGGAGCACTCTGGAGGACTTCCGAGTTATGTGGTTTCTTGAGATTTCTGTGTATCTATCTGTTCCAAGGAAAAATAATTGGTTATGATTAGAAGCTAGCGACACATTGTGATATTTTGTTTGTTATCATTCTATTTCAATTTCATAATTTTTATTTATTACACCGTTGATATCTGTGCCATTAAACATTTAGTTATTGTCTTAAACGATTTGCTGTGGAAGTTTCTCTGTTGGATTGAGACTTCAGAACGTCATCTTTATCAACAAATTAAACTCATTGAAGAAATTAAACGTACTTTTCCATTGAAGGTTTTGACACGCTTCTGTTACCATATATGGAAGTATGAGTGTATTTATATATATATCTGCTGAAAGTGTTCCTATAAACTGTATTAATCTGATTTTTATACAACATTATATCTCACTTAAGTGTTATCAATTACGGATCAATACATTCTGTGTAAGAAGTAAAGCCATCCCAGTTCTCCTCACAAACACTTTTCATTTTAGCACATGCTTGAAGATAAGTTTAAAGTTAAATGTAATGGAAGCATTTAAAACAGTTTTATAATTACTAAACAGATTAAGAGAGCCAGCTCTTTCTAAGTGTCGAAATATGCTACTTTATAAGCTATTGAAATACTCAAACGAAATCAAAATTTCCACACAAAGCTGGATGAAAATAGGATTAATATTTCAGATATTGATTAACTGATCTAAGATTAAAATGTTATTAATCACCAGTAGTGGATCGTCAAAGTGAACGGAAGTATATATTGGTTAAGGCGATAGACGGCCTGAAATTGAAGTTAAAGGATCACTTACAGGAAAGGAAGCTGGAGGGCTCGTGGATCCTTAGCGTCTTTACTGTACTTTTTTTACCACGTGTGAGTATAATTTACCATGACCAAATTCCAACGTCTAGTGAAACTTGAAGTGTAATAGAGCTGTTGCTTTCTTCTAATCTGATTTAATAATAGAAAAATTAAAATCTGTTTTGTTCGCTTCTAAAGTGATTTACTAACAAAAGTAAAATCCTGATTATGTTCCTACAAAACTGATTTAGTAGCAGAAAAGTTGAATTCTTTTGTTTTTCTAAACTGAATTAGTAGTAGAAAAGTTGATTTCCTTTGTTTTTCTTTAGAAACTGATATAGTAGTAGAAAAGTTGAAATCTTTTGTTTTCTCATTTAAACAGATTAAGTAGTAGAAATGTTGAATTCTTTTGTTTTTCTCTTTCAAACTCGTTTAGTAGTAGAAAAGTTGAAATCTTTTGTTTTTCTTTTTGAAACAGCTATAGTTGTAGAAGAGTTGAATTCTTTTGTGTTCCTCTTTTAAACTGGTTCAGTAGTAGAAAAGTTGAATTCTTTTGTTTTTCTTTAAACTGGTTTAGTAGTAGAACAGTTGGAATCTTTTGTTTTTCTCTGCTAAACTGGTTTAGTAGTAGAAAAGTTCAAATCTTTTGTTTTTCTTTTTGAAACAGCTATAGTAGTAGAAGAGTTGAATTAATTGTTTTTCTCTTTTAAACTGATTTAATAATAGAAAAGTTGAATTCTTTTGTTTTTCTCATTTAAACAGATTAAGTAGTAGAAAAGTTGAAATCTTTTTTTTTTTATATTCCAATCTGGTTTAGAAGTAGAAAAGATGAATTCTTTTGTTTTCTTAAACTAATTTAGTAGCACAAAGTTGAATTCTTTTGTTTTCTATTCTAAACTGATTTAGTAAGAGAAAAGTTGAATTCTATTGTTTTTCTATTCTAAACTGATATAACAGTAGAAAATATGAATTAATTGTTTTTCTCTTTTAAACTGATTTAGTAGTAGAAAAGTTGAATTCTTTTGTTTTCTCTTCTAAACTGATTTAGTACTAGAAAAGCTGAATTATTTTGGTTTACTCTACGAAACTGATTAAGTAGTAGAAATGATGAATTCTTTTGATTTTTTTCTTAACTGATTTCGTTGTTGAAATGTTGAATTCACTGTCTTTTTTCTAATCTTATTTAGAAGTAGACAATATGAATTATTCTGTTTTAACCTGATTTATTAGTAGAAAAATTGAATTATTATGTTTTCTGATCTAAACTGATTTAGTAAGAGAAAAGATTAATTCTATTGTTTTCTATTCTAAACTGATTTAGTACTAGAAAAGCTGAATTATTTTGGTTTACTCTACGAAACTGATTAAGTAGTAGAAAGGATTAATTCTCTTGAATTTCTCTTCCAAACTGGCTTAATAGTAGAAAAGTTAAAGTCTTTTGATTTTCGTATCTAAACTAAGTTAGTGGTAGTAAAGATGAATTCTTTTGTTTTCTCTTTTAAACTGGATCAGTAGTAGAAAAGTTGAATTCTTTTTTTTCTGTTCCAATGTGATATAGAATTAGAAAAGATGAATTCTTTTGTTTTCTAAACTGATTTAGCAGTAAAAGGTCGATTTCTTTTGTTTTCTGTTCTGAACTGATTTAGTAGTGGGAAAGTTGAATTCTTTTTTTTTTTTTCGTTCTGAACTTGTTGAGTAGTAGAAAATTTGAACTCTAAAACTGATTTTGTAGTAGAAAAGTTAAATTCTTTTGTTTTTGTCTTTTAAACAGATTAAAAAGTAGAAAAGTTGAATTCTTTTGTTTTCTCTTTTAAACAGATTAAGTAGTAGAAAAGTTAAATTCTTTTGTTTTTCTCTTCTAAGCTGTTTTACTGCTACAAAAGCTGAATTATTTTGGTTTACTCTTCGAAACTGATTAAGTAGTAGAAATGATGAATTCTTTTGATTTTTTCTTAACTGATTTCGTTGTTGAAATGTTGAATTCACTGTCTTTTTTCTAATCTTATTTAGAAGTAGACAATATGAATTATTCTGTTTTTAACCTGATTTATTAGTAGAAAAATTGAATTATTATGTTTTCTGATCTAAACTGATTTAGTAAGAGAAAAGTTGAATTCTATTGTTTTTCTATTCTAAACTGATTTAGTAGGGAAAAAGTTGAATTCTCATGCTTTTTTTTTTAGAAACTGATATAGTAGTAGAAAAGTTGAATTCGTTTGTTTTTCTATTCTAAACTGATTAAGCACTAGAAAAGATGAATTCTTTTGTTTTTCTTTTCTAAGCTGATTTTGTACCAGAAAAGCTGAATTATTTTGGTTTACTCTTCGAAACTGATTAACTAGTAGAAATGATGA
Organism: Tachypleus tridentatus; assembly: GCF_004210375.1. NCBI lineage: Eukaryota > Metazoa > Arthropoda > Merostomata > Xiphosura > Limulidae > Tachypleus > Tachypleus tridentatus. The sequence goes on along the minus strand of NW_027467777.1, from coordinate 6,000,975 downwards.
ATTCTTTTGATTTTTTTCTAAACTGATTTCGTTGTTGAAATATTGAATTCACTGTTTTCAAAACTAAACTTATTTAGTAGTTGAAAAGTTGAATTATTATGTTTTTTGTTCTAAACTGATTTAGTAGAAGAAAATATGATTTCTTTTGTCTTTCTCTTTTAAACAGATTTAGTAGAAAAAATTGATTTCATTTTTTAACTAAATTAGTGGCAGGAAAGTTGAATTTTTAGTTTCTCTATTTTAAACTCATTTAGTAGTTAAAAAGTTGTATTCTTTTTTTCTGTTCTAATCTGATTTAGAAGTGGTGAAGATGAATTCTTTTTTTTTCTTTTTCAAACAGATATATTGGAAGAAAAGTTTAATTCTTTTGTTTTTCTCTTTTAAACTGATGTTTGTAGTAGAAAAGTTAAATTCTTTTGTTTTTGTCTTTTAAACAGATTAAAAAGTAGAAAAGTTGAATTCTTTTGTTTTTCTCTTTTAAACATAATAAGTAGTAGAAAAGTTAAATTCTTCTGTTTTTCTCTTCTAAGCTGATTAAGGAGTAAAAAAGATGAATTCTTTTGTTTTTCTGTTCTAAACTGAGTTAGTAGTGGAAAAGTTGAATTCTTTTGTTTTCTTAAACTGATTTAGTACAACAAAAGTTGAATTTTTGGTTTCTATTCTAAAGTGATTTAGTAGTGGAAAAGTTGATTTCTTATTTTTTTCTCTTCCAATGTGATATAGAAGTAGAAAAGATGAATTCTTTTGTTTTCTAAACTGACTTAGTAGTAAAAAAGTTGATTTCTTTTGTTTTTCTGTTCTGAACTGATTTAGTAGTGGAAAAGTTGAATTCTTTTGTTTTTTCGTTCTGGACTTATTGAGTAGTAGAAAATTTGAACTCGAAAACTGATTTTAGTGGTAGAAAAGTTAAATTCTTTTGTTTTTGTCTTTTAAACAGATTAAAAAGTAGAAAAGTTGAATTCTTTTGTCTTTCTCTTTTAAACTGATTTAGTAGTAGACAAGGTGAATTATTATGTTTTTCTGATCTAAACTGATTTAGTAAGAGAAAAGTTGAATTCTATTGTTTTTCTATTCTAAACTGATTTAGTACTAGAAAAGCTGAATTATTTTGGTTTACTCTACCAAACTGATTAAGTAGTAGAAAGGATGAATTCTCTTGATTTTCTCTTCCAAACTGGTTTAATAGTAGAAAAGGTAAAGTCTTTTGATTTTCGTTTCTAAACTAAGTTAGTGGTAGTAAGATGAATTCTTTCGTTTTCTCTTTTAAACTGGTTCAGTATTAGAAAAGTTAAATTCTTTTGTTTTCTGTTCAAAACTGATTTAGTAGTAGAAAGATGAATTATTTTGTTTTCTTAAACTGAATTAGTAGTAAAAAGTCGAAATCTTTTGTTTTTTATTCTGAACTGATTTAGTAGCAAAAGTAGAATTCTTTTGTTTTCTTAAACTGATTTACTACAACAAAAGTTGAATTTTTTGTTTTCTATTCTAAAGTGATTTAGTAGTGGAAAAGTTGATTCTTTTTTTTTCTGTTCCAATGTGATATAGAAGTAGAAAAGATGAATTCTTTTGTTTTCTAAACTGATTTAGTAGTAAAAAAGTTGATTTCTTTTGTTTTTCTGTTCTGAACTGATTTAGTAGTGGGAAAGTTGAATTCTTTTTTTTTTTCGTTCTGAACTTGTTGAGTAGTAGAAAATTTGAACTCTAAAACTGATTTTTGTAGTAGAAAACTTAAATTTTTTTGTTTTTGTCTTTTAACAGATTAAAAAGTAGAAAAGTTGAATTCTTTTGTTTTTCTCTTTTAAACAGATAAAGTAGTAGAAAAGTTAAATTCTTTTGTTTTTCTCTTCTAAGCTGTTTTACTACTACAAAAGCTGAATTATTTTGGTTTACTCTTCGAAACTGATTAAGTAGTAGAAATGATGAATTCTTTTGATTTTTTTCTTAACTGATTTTGTTGTTGAAATGTTGAATTCACTGTCTTTTGTTCTAATCTTATTTAGATGTAGACAATATGAATTATTCTGTTTTTAACCTGATTTATTAGTAGAAAAATTGAATTATTTTGTTTTTCTGATCTAAACTGATTTAGTAAGAGAAAAGTTGAATTCTATTGTTTTTATATTCTAAACTGATTTAGTAGGGAAAAAGTTGAATTCTCATGCTTTTTTTTTTAGAAACTGATATAGTAGTAGAAAAGTTGAATTCGTTTGTTTTTCTATTCTAAACTGATTAAGCACTAGAAAAGATGAATTCTTTTGTTTTCTTTTCTAAGCTGATTTTGTACCAGAAAAGCTGAATTATTTTGGTTTACTCTTCGAAACTGATTAACTAGTAGAAATGATGAATTCTTTTGATTTTTTTCTAAACTGATTTCGTTGTTGAAATATTGAATTCACTGTTTTCAAAACTAAACTTATTTAGTAGTTGAAAAGTTGAATTATTATGTTTTTTTGTTCTAAACTGATTTAGTAGAAGAAAATATGATTTCTTTTGTCTTTCTCTTTTAAACTGATTTAATAGAAAAAATTGATTTCATTTTTTAAACTAAATTAGTGGCAGAAAAGTTGAATTTTTAGTTTATCTATTTTAAACTCATTTAGTAGTTAAAAGTTGTATTCTTTTTCTGTTCTAATCTGATTTAGAAGTGGTGAAGATGAATTCTTTTGTTTTTCTTTTTCAAACAGATATATTGGAAGAAAAGTTTAATTCTTTTGTTTTTCTCTTTTAAACTGATGTTTGTAGTAGAAAAGTTAAATTCTTTTGTTTTTGTCTTTTAAACTGATTAAAAAGTAGAAAAGTTGAATTCTTTTGTTTTTCTCTTTTAAACATAATAAGTAGTAGAAAAGTTAAATTCTTCTGTTTTTCTCTTCTAAGCTGATTAAGGAGTAAAAAGATGAATTCTTTTGTTTTCTGTTCTAAACTGAGTTAGTAGTGGAAAAGTTGAATTCTTTTGTTTTCTTAAACTGATTTAGTACAACAAAGTTGAATTTTTGGTTTCTATTCTAAAGTGATTTAGTAGTGGAAAATTGAATTCTTTTTTTTTTTTTTTCTGTTCCAATGTGATATAGAAGTAGAAAAGATGAATTCTTTTGTTTTCTAAACTGATTTAGTAGTAAAAAAGTTGATTTCTTTTGTTTTCTGTTCTGAACTGATTTAGTAGTGGAAAAGTTGAATTCTTTTTTTTTTCGTTCTGAACTTATTGAGTAGTAGAAAATTTGAACTCTAAAACTGATTTTAGTGGTAGAAAAGTTAAATTCTTTTGTTTTTGTCTTTTAAACAGATTAAAAAGTAGAAAAGTTGAATTCTTTTGTTTTTCTCTTTTAAACAGATTAAGTAGTAGAAAAGTTAAATTCTTTTGTTTTCTCTTCTAAGCTGTTTTACTACTACAAAAGCTGAATTATTTTGGTTTACTCTTCGAAACTGATTAAGTAGTAGAAATGATGAATTCTTTTGATTTTTTTCTTAACTGATTTCGTTGTTGAAATGTTGAATTCATGTCTTTTTTTCTAATCTTATTTAGAAGTAGACAATATGAATTATTCTGTTTTAACCTGATTTATTAGTACAAAAATTGAATTATTATGTTTTCTGATCTAAACTGATTTAGTAAGAGAAAAGTTGAATTCTATTGTTTTTCTATTCTAAACTGATTTAGTAGGGAAAAAGTTGAATTCTCATGTTTTTTTTTTTAGAAACTGATATAGTAGTAGAAAAGTTGAATTCGTTTGTTTTTCTATTCTAAACTGATTAAGCACTAGAAAAGATGAATTCTTTTGTTTTTCTTTTCTAAACTGATTTTGTACCAGAAAAGCTGAATTATTTTGGTTTACTTTTCGAAACTGATTAACAAGTAGAAATGATGAATTCTTTTGATTTTTTCTAAACTGATTTCGTTGTTGAAATATTGAATTCACTGTTTTCAAAACTAAACTTATTTAGTAGTTGAAAAGTTGAATTATTATGTTTTTTTTGTTCTAAACTGATTTAGTAGAAGAAAATATGATTTCTTTTGTCTTTCTCTTTTAAACTGATTTATTAGAAAAAATTGATTTCATTTTTTTAACTAAATTAAGTGGCAGAAAAGTTGAATTTTTAGTTTCTCTATTTTAAACTCATTTAGTAGTTAAAAAAGTTGTATTCTTTTTTTTCTGTTCTAATCTGATTTAGAAGTGGTGAAGATGAATTCTTTTGTTTTCTTTTTCAAACAGATATATTTGGAAGAAAAGTTTAATTCTTTTGTTTTTCTCTTTTAAACTGATGTTTGTAGTAGAAAAGTTAAATTCTTTTGTTTTTGTCTTTTAAACAGATTAAAAAGTAGAAAAGTTGAATTCTTTTGTCTTTCTCTTTTAAACTGATTTAGTAGAAAAAATTAATTTCTCTTCGATTTTTTTAACTAAATTAGTGGTAGAAAAGTTGAATTTTTTAGTTTCTCTATTTTAAACTCATTTAGTAGTTAAAAAGTTGTATTCGTTTTTTCTGTTCTAATCTGATTTAGAAGTGGAGAAGATGAATTTTTTTTGTTTTTCTCTTTTAAACTGATGTTTGTAGTAGAAAAGTTAAATTCTTTTGTTTTCTCTTCCAAGCTGTTTTAGTACTGCAAAAGCTTAATTATTTTTGTTTACTCTTCGAAACTGATTAAGTAGTAGAAATGATTAAATCTTTTGATTTTTTTTCTTAACTGATTTCGTTGTTGAAATGTTGAATTCACTGTTTTTTGCGAATTTTATTTAGAAGTAGACGATATGAATTATTCTGTTTTTAACCTGATTTAGTAGTAGAAAAGTTGAATTATTATGTTTTCTGATCTAAACTGATTTAGTAAGAGAAAAGATGAATTCTATTGTTTTCTATTCTAAACTGATTTAGTACTAGAAAAGCTGAATTATTTTGGTTTACTCTACGAAACTGATTAAGTAGTAGAAATGATGAATTCTCTTGAATTTCTCTTCGAAACTGGTTTAATAGTAGAAAAGTTAAAGTCTTTTGATTTTCGTATCTAAACTAAGTTAGTGGTAGTAAAGATGAATTCTTTTGTTTTCTCTTTAAACTGGTTCAGTAGTAGAAAAGTTGAATTCTTTTTTTTTCTGTTCCAATGTGATATAGAATTAGAAAAGATGAATTCTTTTGTTTTCTAAACTGATTTAGCAGTAAAAGGTTGATTTCTTTTGTTTTCTGTTCTGAACTGATTTAGTAGTGGAAAAGTTGAATTCTTTTTTTTCGTTCTGAACTTGTTGAGTAGTAGAAAATTTGAACTCTAAAACTGATTTTGTAGTAGAAAACTTAAATTTTTTTGTTTTTTGTCTTTTAACAGATTAAAAGTAGAAAAGTTGAATTCTTTTATTTTTCTCTTTTAAACAGATAAAGTAGTAGAAAAGTTAAATTCTTTTGTTTTCTCTTCTAAGCTGTTTTACTACTACAAAAGCTGAATTATTTTGGTTTACTCTTCGAAACTGATTAAGTAGTAGAAATGATGAATTCTTTTGATTTTTTTTCTTAACTGATTTTGTTGTTGAAATGTTGAACTCACTGTCTTTTGTTCTAATCTTATTTAGATGTAGACAATATGAATTATTCTGTTTTTAACCTGATTTATTAGTAGTAAAAAATGAATTATTTTGTTTTCTAATCTAAACTGATTTAGTAGAGAAAAGTTGAATTCTATTGTTTTCTCTATTCTAAACTGATTTAGTAGGGAAAAGTTGAATTCTCATGCTTTTTTTTTTTTAGAAACTGATATAGTAGTAGAAAAGTTGAATTCGTTTGTTTTTCTATTCTAAACTGATTAAGCACTAGAAAAGATGAATTCTTTGTTTTCTTTTCTAAGCTGATTTTGTACCAGAAAAGCTAAATATTTTGGTTTACTCTTCGAAACTGATTAACTATTAGAAATGATGAATTCTTTTGATTTTTTTCTAAACTGATTTCGTTGTTGAAATATTGAATTCACTGTTTTCCAAACTAAACTTATTTAGTAGTTGAAAAGTTGAATTATTATGTTTTTTTGTTCTAAACTGATTTAGTAGAAGAAAATATGATTTCTTTTGTCTTTCTCTTTTAAACTGATTTAATAGAAAAAAATTGATTTCATTTTTTAAAAGGTTGTATTCTAAATTAGTGGCAGAAAAGTTGATTTTTTTAGTTTCTCTATTTTAAACTCATTTAGTAGTTAAAAAAGTTGTATTCTTTTTTTTTCTGTTCTAACCTGATTTAGAAGTGGTGAAGATGAATTCTTTTGTTTTCTTTTTCAAACAGATATATTGGAAGAAAAGTTTAATTCTTTTTGTTTTCTCTTTTAAACTGATGTTTGTAGTAGAAAAGTTAAATTCTTTTGTTTTTCTCTTTTAAACAGAATAAAGTAGTAGAAAAGTTAAATTCTTCTGTTTTTGTATTCGTTTTTCTCTTCTAAGCTGTTTTAGTACTACACAAGTTGAATTATTTTAGTTTACTCTTCGAAACTGATTAAGTAGTAGAAACGATGAAGTCTTTTGATTTTTTTTCTTAACTGATTTCGTTGTTGAAATGTTGAATTCACTGTTTTTTGCGAAACTTATTTAGAAGTAGACGATATGAATTATTCTGTTTTTAACCTGATTTAGTAGTAGAAAAGTTGAATTATTATTTTTTTCTGATCTAAACTGATTTAGTAAGAGAAAAGATGAATTCTATTGTTTTTCTATTCTAAACTGATTTAGTACTAGAAAAGCTGAATTATTTTGGTTTACTCTACGAAACTGATTAAGTAGTAGAAAGGATTAATTCTCTTGAATTTCTCTTCGAAACTGGTTTAATAGTAGAAAGTTAAAGTCTTTTGATTTTCGTATCTAAACTAAGTTAGTGGTAGTAAAGATGAATTCTTTTGTTTTCTCTTTTAAACTGATTCAGTAGTAGAAAAGTTGAATTCTTTTTTTTTTCTGTTCCAATGTGATATAGAATTAGAAAAGATGAATTCTTTTGTTTTCTAAACTGATTTAGCAGTAAAAGGTTGATTTCTTTTGTTTTCTGTTCTGAACTGATTTAGTAGTGGAAATGTTGAATTCTTTTTTTTTTCGTTCTGAACTTGTTGAGTAGTAGAAAATTTGAACTCTAAAACTGATTTTGTAGTAGAAAAAAGTTAAATTCTTTTGTTTTTAAATTCTTTTGTTTTTCTCTTTAAACAGATTAAACTGATTAAGTAGAAAAGTTGAATTCTTTTGTTTTTTCTAACTTCTTGTTGTTGAAACACTGATTAAGCACTAGAAAAGATGAATTCTTTTGTTTTTCTTTCTAAACTGATTTTAAGAAAAAGTTGTACCTAGAAAAGCTGAATTATTTTGGTTTACTCTTCACTAGAAACTGATTAACTAGTAGAAATGATGAATTCTTTTGAATTCTTTTGATTTTTTCTAAACTGATTTCGTTGTTGAAATATTGAATTCACTGTTTTCAAAACTAAACTTATTTAGTAGTTGAAAAGTTGAATTATTATGTTTTTTGTTCTAAACTGATTTAGTAGAAGAAAATATGATTTCTTTTGTCTTTCTCTTTTAAACTGATTTAATAGAAAAAAATTGATTTCATTTTTAAAACTAAATTAGTGGCAGAAAAGTTGAATTTTTTGTTTATCTATTTTAAACTCATTTAGTAGTTAAAAGTTGTATTCTTTTTTTCTGTTCTAACCTGATTTAGAAGTGGTGAAGATGAATTCTTTTGTTTTTCTTTTTCAAACAGATATATTGGAAGAAAAGTTTAATTCTTTTGTTTTTCTCTTTTAAACTGATGTTTGTAGTAGAAAAGTTAAATTCTTTTGTTTTGTCTTTTAAACAGATTAAAAGTAGAAAAGTTGAATTCTTTTGTTTTCTCTTTTAAACATAATAAGTAGTAGAAAAGTTAAATTCTTCTGTTTTTCTCTTCTAAGCTGATTAAGGAGTAAAAAAAGATGAATTATTTTGTTTTTCTGTTCTAAACTGAGTTAGTAGTGGAAAAGTTGAATTCTTTTGTTTTCTTAAACTGATTTAGTACAACAAAAGTTGAATTTTTGGTTTCTATTCTAAAGTGATTTAGTTGTGGAAAAGTTGAATTCTTATTTTTTTCTGTTCCAATGTGATATAGAAGTAGAAAAGATGAATTCTTTTGTTTTCTAAACTGACTTAGTAGTAAAAAGTTGATTTCTTTTGTTTTCTGTTCTGAACTGATTTAGTAGTGGAAAAGTTGAATTCTTTTGTTTTTTCTGTTCTGGACTTTTTTAGTGAGTAGTAGAAAATTTGAACTCGAAAACTGATTTTAGTGGTAGAAAAGTTAAATTCTTTTGTTTTTCTCTTTTAACCTGATTTAGTAGTAGAAAAGGTGAATTATTATGTTTTCTGATCTAAACTGATTTAGTAAGAGAAAAGTTGAATTCTATTGTTTTCTATTCTAAACTGATTTAGTACTAGAAAAGCTGAATTATTTTGGTTTACTCTACGAAACTGATTAAGTAGTAGAAAGGGATGAATTCTCTTGATTTTCTCTTCAAACTGGTTTAATAGTAGAAAAGGTAAAGTCTTTTTTGATTTTCGTTTCTAAACTAAGTTAGTGGTAGTAAAGATTGAATTTTTTTTGTTTTCTAAACTGATTTAGTAGTAAAAAAGTTGATTTCTTTTGTTTTCTGTTCTGAACTGATTTAGTAGTGAAAAGTTGAATTCTTTTTTTTTTCGTTCTGAACTTGTTGAGTAGTAGAAAATTTGAACTCTAAAACTGATTTTTGTAGTAGAAAAGTTAAATTCTTTTGTTTTTGTCTTTTGAACAGATTAAACAGTAGAAAAGTTGAATTCTTTGTTTTCTCTTTAAAACAGATTAAGTAGTAGAAAAGTTGAATTCTTTTGTTTTTTTTTTTTTCTAAACTGATTTTGTACTGAAAAGCTGAATTATTTTGGTTTACTCTTCGAAACTGATTAACTAGTAGAAATGATTAATTCTTTTGATTTTTTTCTAAACTGATTTCGTTGTTGAAATATTGAATTCAATTGATTTCTTATCTAAACTTATTTAGTAGTAGAAAGGTTGAATTATTATGTTTTTTGTTCTAAACTGATTTAGTAGGAGAAAGTTGGAATTCTATTGTTTTTCTATTCTAAACTGATTTAGTACTAGAAAAGCTGAATTATTTTGGTTTACTCTACAGAAACTGATTAAGTAGTAGAAAGGATGAATTCTCTTGATTTTCTTTTCGAAACTGGTTTAATAGTAGAAAAGTTAAAATCTTTTGATTTTGTTTCTAAACTAAGTTAGGTAGTAGTAAAGATGAATTCTTTTGTTTTCTCTTTTAAACTGAGTTTAGTATTAGAAAAGTTAAATTCTTTTGTTTTCTATTCAAAACTGATTTAGTAGTAGAAAAGATGAATTATTTTGTTTTCCTAAACTGAATTAGTAGTAAAAGATAAGAAATCTTTTGTTTTTCTATTCTGAACTGATTTAGTAGAAAAAAATTAGAATTCTTTTGTTTTCTTAAACTGATTTACTACAACAAAAGTTGATTTTTTTGTTTTCTATTCTAAACTGATTTAGTAGTGGAAAAGTTGATTCTTTTTTTTTCTGTTCCAATGTGATATAGAAGTAGAAAAGATGAATTCTTTTGTTTTCTAAACTGATTTAGAAGTAAAAAAATGTTGATTTCTTTTGTTTTCTGTTCTGAACTGATTTAGTAGTGGAAAAGTTGAATTCTTTTTTTTTTTCGTTCTGAACTTGTTGAGTAGTAGAAAATTTGAACTCTAAACTGATTTTTTGTAGTAGAAAAGTTAAATTCTTTTGTGTTTTGTTTTTTAAATAGATTAATAAGTAGAAAAGTTGAATTCTTTTGTTTTCTCTCTTTTTAAACAGATTAAGTAGTAGAAAAAGTTGAATTCTTTTGTTTTCTTTTCTAAGCTGATTTTACCAGAAAAAGCTGAATTATTTTGGTTTACTCTTCTGAAACTGATTAACTAGTAGAAAAGATTAATTCTTTTGATTGATTTTTCTAAACTGATTTCTGTTGTGGAAATATTGAATTCACTGTTTTCTTTTTCTAAACTTATTTAGTAGTAGAAAGGTTGAATTATTATGTTTTTGTTCTAAACTGATTTAGTAGGAGAAAATTGATTTCTTTCGTTTTCTGCTATAAACTGATTTAGTAGATGAAAAATTGATTTCTTTTGTTTTCTCTTTTAAACTGATTTAGTAGGAAAAAATTAATTTCATTTTTTTTAACTGAATTAGTGGTAGAAAAGGATTAGTTTTGTAGTTTTCTCTATTTTAAACTCATTTTAGTAGTTAAAAAGTTGTATTCGTGTTTCTTCTGTTCTAAACTGATTTAGAAGTGGAGAAGATGAATTTTTTTGTTTTTCTCTCTAAACTGATGTTTGTAGTAGAAAAGTTAAATTCTTTGTGTTTCTCTTCCAAGCTGTTTTAGTACTACAAAAGCTTAATTATTTTTGTTTTACTCTTCAAAACTGATTAAGTAGTAGAAATGATGAAATCTCTTTGATTTTTTTTTCTTAACTGATTTCGTTGTTGAAATGTTGAATTCACTGTTTTTTTGCTAAATCTTATTTAGAAGTAGACGATATTGAATTATTCTGTTTTTTAACCTGATTTAGTAGTAGAAAAGTTGAATTATTATGTTTTTCTGATCTAAACTGATTTAGTAAGAGAAAAGATGAATTCTATTGTTTTTCTATTCTAAACTGATTTAGTACTAGAAAAGCTGAATTATTTTGGTTTACTCTACGAAACTGATTAAGTAGTAGAAATGATGAATTCTCTTGTTTTTCTCTCTTGAAACTGGTTTAATAGTAGAAAGTTAAAGTCTTTTGATTTGATTTTCTAAACTGCATTAGTGGTAGAAAAGATGAATGAATTTGTTTTTCTCTTTTAAACTGGTTCAGTAGTAGAAAAGTTGAATTTTTTTTTTCTTGTTCCAATGTGATATAGAATTAGAAAAAGATGAATTCTTTTGTTTTCTAAACTGATTTAGTAGTAAAAGGTTGATTTCTTTTTGTTTTCTGTTCTGAACTGATTTAGTAGTGGAAAGTTGAATTCTTTTTTTTTTTTCGTTCTAGAACTTGTTGAGTAGTAGAAAATTTGAACTCTGAAACTGATTTTGTAGTAGAAAACTTAAATTTTTTTTTTTGTTTTGTCTTTAACAGATTAAAAGTAGAAAAGTTGAATTCTTGTGTTTTCTCTTTTAAACAGATAAAGTAGTAGAAAAGTTAAATTCTTTTGTTTTCTCTTCTCTGCTTGTTTTACTACTACAAAGCTGAATTATTGGTTTACTCTTCGAAACTGATTAAGTAGTAGAAATGATGAATTCTTTTGATTTTTTCTTAACTGATTTTGTTGTTGAAATGTTGAATTCACTGTCTTTTGTTCTAATCTTATTTAGATGTAGACAATATGAATTATTCTGTTTTAACCTAATTTATTAGTAGAAAAATTGAATTATTTTGTTTTCTCTGATCTAAACTGATTTAGTAAGAGAAAAGTTGAATTCTATTGTTTTTCTATTCTAAACTGATTTAGTTGGGGAAAAGTTGAATTCTCATGCTTTTTTTTTTTTTTAGAAACTGATATAGTAGTAGAAAAGTTGAATTCGTTTGTTTTTTTCTATTCTAAACTGATTAAGCACTAGAAAAGATGAATTCTTTTGTTTTTCTTTCTAAGCTGATTTTGTACCAGAAAAAGCTGAATATTTTTGTTTTACTTTTCGAAACTGATTAACTAGTAGAAATGATGAATTCTTTTGATTTTTCTTAAACTGATTTCGTTGTTGAAATATTGAATTCACTGTTTTCAAAACTAAACTTATTTAGTAGTTGAAAAGTTGAATTATTATGTTTTTTTGTTCTAAACTGATTTAGTAGAAGAAAATATGATTTCTTTTGTCTCTTCTCTCTTTAAACTGATTTAATAGAAAAAAAATTGATTTCATTTTTTTAAACTAAATTAGTGGCAGAAAGAAAGTTGAATTTTTTTTTAGTTTATCTATTTTAAACTCATTTAGTGGTTAAAAAAGAGTTGTATCTTTTTTCTGTTCTAACCTGATTTAGAAGTGGGTGAAGATGAATTCTTTTGTTTTCTTTTCAAAGGGATATTATTGGAAGAAAAGTTTAATTCTTTTGTTTTTCTCTTTTAAACTGACGTTTGTAGTAGAAAAGTTAAATTCTTTTTTGTTTTTTGTCTTTTTAAACAGATTAAAAAAGTAGAAAAGTTGAATTCTTTGTGTTTTTCTCTTTTAAACAGAATAGTAGTAGAAAAGTTAAATTCTCTCTGTCTGTTTTCTTCTAGTTGTTTCAGTACCACAAAAGTTGAATTATTTTGGTTTACTCTTTGAAACTGATTAAGTAGTAGAAAAGATGAATTTTTTTTTTTTATTTTTTTTTCTTATCTGATTTCTCGTTGTTGAAATGTTGAATTCACTTGTTTTTTTTCTAATCTTATTTAGAAGTAGAACCAATATGAAATTATTCTGTTTCTCTTTCAACTGGTTTTATGTAGTAGAAAAAATTGAATTATTATGATTTTCTGTTCTAAACTGATTTAGTAAGAGAAAGAGTTGAATTCTATTGTTTTTTCTATTCTAAACTGATATAGTAGTAGAAAGAGTTGAATTAATTGTTTTCTCTTTAAACTGATTTTGTGGTAGAAGAAATTCTTTGTTTTCCCTTTAAACTGATTAAAAAAAGTAGAAAAGTTGAATTCTTTTTTTTCTTCTTAAACTGATTTCTGTAGCTGAAATGTTGAATCTCAATGTTCTCCTTTGTAAACTGATTTAGTTTTAAAGTTAAATTATTTTAATTATTTTTAAACTGATTTTGCTACCTAAAAAATTGAATTCTTTTGTTTTCTCTCTAAACTGATTTAGCAGTAAAATAGCTGAAATGTTTTTAATCTTTTAAACATTCTAAATAGTAGAAAAGTTGAATTCTTTTGTTTTTTCTCTTCTTATATAATGATTTAGCAGTAGAAAATTGAATAATTGTTTTTTCTGTTCTAAACTGATTTAGAAGCAGAAAAGTTGAATTATTTTGTTTTTTCTTCTGAACTGATTTAGCAGTAGCAAAAATGAATTTTTTTTGTTTTTCTCTTCTAAACTTCTAAAGTGAGAAAGATGAATTTATTTGGTTTTCTTTTGAAACTGATTTAGTACTAGAAAAGTACAATTTTGCCTTTCTATTCTGACCGATTAAGTATAGAAAAGTTGGATGATTTTGTTTTAATTCTAAACTGATTTAGTAGTGAAAAGTGAATTATTTTTTTTTCTAAACTGGTTTGATAGTAAAATTGGAATTGTTTTATTTTCATTCTAAACTGATTTAGTTGGAGAAAAGAATTCTTTTGTTTTCTCTTCTAAACTGGTTTAGTAGTAGAAAAGTTGAATTTTTTGTTTTTTTCTATCCTAAACTGATTTAGTAGTAGTGTTGAATTTTGTTTTCTTAAACTGATTAAACAGAAAAGTCGCCTCTTGTTTTCTTTTAAAAACTGATATAGTAGTAGAAAGTTGAATTCTTTTGTTTTTCTTTAAACAGATTAAGTAGTAGAAAAGTCGAATTATTTTTTTTCTTCTAAACTAATAGTAGTAGAAAGGTTTAATTGTTTTGTTTTTCTAAGCTGATTTAGTGGTAGAAAAGATGAATTCTTTCTTTTCTTTCAGTAGTAGGAAAGTTAAATTCCTTTGTTTTTAAAGTTAAAAAAAGTAGAAAAAATTGAATTCTTTGTTTTCTCTTCTAAACTGATTTAGTTGTACAAAGTTGAATTTTTTCTTTTCTCTTCTAAACTGGTTTTTGTAGTAGAAAAGTTGAATTATTTTGTTTTCTCTTCTAAACTGATTTAGTAGTAGAAATGTTGAATTATTTTGTTTTCTCTTCTAAACTGATTTAGTAGTAAGTTGAATTATTGTTTTCTGTTCTAAACTGATTTAGTAGTAGAAAAGTTGAATTATTTTGTTTTGTTTAAACTGATTTAGTAGAAAAGTTGAATTCTTGTCTTTTTTCTGAACTGATTTAGTGGAATTCTTTTCTTTGTTTTTAACTGATTTAAAGTAGAAAGATGATTTTTTTTTTGTTTTATTCTTTGAAGTAGTAGAAAAAGTTGATTTCTTTTGTTTTTCTTTCAGAAACTGATTTGGTAGTAGAAAACTTGAATTCTTTTGTTTTCTTTCTTTTAAACTGATTTACTTAGAAAAGTTGAAATCTTTTGTTTTCTTTCTAAACTGATTTCGTAGTAGAAAAAGCTTGATTTTGTTCTAAACTGATTTAGTTAGTAAAAAGTTGAATTCTTTTGTTTTCTATTATTTGATTAGTGGTAGAAAATTCAATTATTTTGTTTTGGTAATCTTAATTGTTTAGTAGGTGGAATGTTGATTTCTTTTGTTTTCTCTTCAAAACTTATTTAGTAGAAGAAAAGTTGATGTTTTTGTTTTCTTTATTTTTTAATAGTAGAAAGTTTATTTCTTGTTTTCTAAACTGATTTAGTACTACAAAAGTAGAATTTTTTTTTTTTTCTATTCTAAAGTGATTTAGTGTTAGAAAAGACATACTCTTTCGTTTTCTCTTTTTGATTTAGGAGAAAAATTGAATTATTTTGTTTTCCATTTAAACTGATTTAGTGTTAGAAAATTTGAATTCTTTTTTTTTCTGTTCTAAACTGATTTAGTAGAAAAGTTAATTCTTTTCTTTCTGTTATAAACTGATTTTTTGAAAAAAGGTTGTTTCTTTTGTTTTTCTCTTCTAACCTGATTTAGTAGTACAAAAGCTGATTTTTTTGGTTTTCTCTTCGACACTGATTTAGAAGCAGAAAAGTTGAATTCTTTGTTTTCTCTTTTATAAACTGATTTAGTAGTAAAAGTTAAATTCTTTTGTTTTTTTAAACTGATTTAGTAATAGAAAAGTTTATTTCAATGTTTTCTGCTCTATTTTGAGTTATTTTTAGAAATTGAATTATTTTGTTTTTCTCTTCTAAACTGATTTAGTGGTAGAAAAGTTGAATTTATTGTTTTCTCTTCTAACCTGATTTAGCAGTGGAAATGTTAAATTCTGTTGTATTTTGCTGTAATTCTGTACGTTTGGTTTAGCAAAGAGCTGACATATTTGTTCGAATTGTTGTGATGGTAAAAAAAATATTTTTATATACCTTTCTTTATGCTGATAGTCAACGATTTTGCTTTGATAGCAGAGAAATGCTATATGGACTCTCCTTTGATAGCAGAGAAATGCTCTATGGACACTCTCCTTTGATAGCAGAGAAATGCTCTATGGACACTCTCCTTTGATAGCAGAGAAATGGTATATGGACACTCTCCTTTCCACGATTGCTTGAAAATTAATGACCTCGGATGTGGTCTCGGTTTCTAGCGTTGCAAGTCATCGGAAATGCCGCTGTGGTCGACGGTTCTATATTATAAATATGGAATAAGTTGCTGATTTCGTTGTTTTGTAGTGAAACATAACGTTCTTTCTAAGGCAGGTATTGTTATAAACCGTGACAATTACCGCTCAGACAACGGGAGACGTTTTTCTTGGAAATGACTGATGTATCTATGTTACAAATATATATATATATTTTAATTTCTTTTCTGATTAAAATTGACTGCAAAGTTCTGGATCTGTCCTTAGTTTCATATCTTGTTACGAAATACATTAGAATACACACTAGAAATAGGATTTCGATACACGTAGTGGAAAGAACAGATAGCCATTCGTAGCCTCCACGCATATCTACAATCAAGTTATCTCAAGGAAAGAAAGGCTAAAACAAAGTCAAAAGTATTTCGCGGACTCTTTTAGTTAATTGATTTGCATAATATTTTTAAATGAAACTAGATTGTACTATGAGAGAACATATAAAACTATCAGTTGCGATAGATTTAAAGTCAATACTTAAATTATATAAGTTAGTATTTTAAAGTTCATTAATAGTCTGGCAGCTGGCAAGCGTGTTAAGGCATTCGACCTGTAATCCGGGTTTTGCGGTTCGAACCCATGTCGCACCAGCGTGCTCGCCTTTTTCAGCCGTGGGGCGTT
>NW_027467777.1:5942327-5984465 GCF_004210375.1 Tachypleus tridentatus | reverse complement strand
AAAAAAAAATTGTGTGAATCAATCTTGTTGGCATGTAACATTAACATTTTATTAACTTCTATATTCAAATTCAAATTTCCGTTATTTAAAACAGTAATACGTTAACATATGTTACACAATAAACCGGAATCTCGTCAAATAAATAATAATACGTAACACTACACAGTCTTCACGGTTCAATGCTACTTAATAGTTTTCTTTTATCTTCCTGAATTGTCACTGGATCTCTCATATTTAAATAATTTTGCCAAAAGTAGGTTCGGTAAAGTTTGTTACTATTATTTCTTATAGGCTATGCAAGTATATATATGATAGGTTTGTACGCGTACAGTTTTAGGTCTTGTGATTATCTCTGTTTTTACAGCGATGCAGTAATTCATACTATAAGGAATATATTGTGATATGTTTGATACATAGGAGGTATTGTAATTATCTCTTTGTTTCACACAAATCCCTCGTGAAATATTATATGAAAGCCTATCGTCATTATTTTTTTATGTGTTATTACCCTGTGGCTTTACGTTCTCGGGTCTTTGAGCGAACAAGATGAAACGAAGACGTGGTTTGTACGCTGTACCCTAGCACTAGTGGCTGTTCTTGTTCTCAGAGGCGTCATTAAGACCTATTAGCAAGCTTGAGCATATTATCACCGAGAACTGGGCGCTAATAAATCAAGACAAGAAGGGAGCGACTTTAATTCTAGTTATGTCAGATTGGCGTAAAATACTGCGTCCGTCCCAACACCTGGGATCTTTTGTGTACTACAACTTACTGTGTTTGTAGCATTCTTTGTCAAAAGGTGTTCTCTGTAACTGCCATTTACGATTTATTAGCTCCATTTGAGATCATTACATGTCGTTTACAAAGTTATAGTCCAAGTTTGATTCAATTATAAACTACAGAAATAAGAGGGAAGCAGCGTTAGTCTAAGTGTTGACACGGCTGATTCACAGAAGTGCAACTTTTATGTTACTTTAACGTGCTCAGAAAAACAACAACACAGAAACTAATATTCAATCGTACAAATTATCAATGATATTTTAATAATCTCGTATTAATACTTATAACGAATTATCAGTATAGAAAGTTAAGAGTCTACTCACAAATTAACAAAAATATGATATATTCAAAATTGCCGTCATTTCTTAAGCGACACCTATAATCCTGGTTGTTTTCTTCAGTTATTAATAAACTGCAGCAAATCGACCCTGCAATTTGTTCAATAAGTGGTTGCAGTTCGTAACTGTTAAAAGATAATAGCGCTGATACGCAGGTTGTAATTAACACACATTCTGTTCACCACAAAATAAGAAAATAATTAATAGTATACTGATAGTAGTGAATCTTTCGTGTTATGCTATATATTATCATAAAAAACATTCTGATAAATAATTTGTATGTGTTTTGCTGTACTCAGTAACAAAAGAAATATTTCGAAAGTATTTAACCTGATGACTGCCATGTATTTCAGCTGCTACAATACAACTCAAATACTTCTTCGTTTTGTAAGGTTTTCGTGACGCTATTTTGGATCGAAAGTGAAACAATGGTAAATAGGTCAAATGCGTGTATTGTGCTGACACCTAGCCTTGAAGTTAGGTATTATTGAGAACGAATTAACTTGTCCGTGGCACTGTGTTACCGATCGGCGGACGGGTTGTCTCGTCGACGGCACTGGTGAGGTTAAATAAATAAAAACATTTTATAGAAATTGGTAAAATACATTAATTTGTTGTTAATAAAACATTTATTAGGTTGTTATTTCTACATATCGTAGTAACGGAAAATTTGCGTAATTAAATTATTGTAATAGTTTTTATTTAGAACATCGTGTTTTATTCTCTGCATATGATATTTTTTGAAAAGTACATTATGCTTGTTTTTTCACATATTGCAAAGTAAAACCATTTGAATATATATATGATATATCCCCAAATTTCACTACTTTCTGTTAATAAAAGCTGCCTACTTATATGCTAATACTATTTCAAATCTCAATACGTTCTATTATCAAATTCCCTTTCTTGTACTATGCTCTCCCAACTTTCAGTACTCTTCCATTAGTAAAACTCTTGTTTGATTATACAATCCCCAAATATGAATACTTTCGATTAATAAACCCATTTCCTTGCATGCTTAAATCCCTCAGTTCTTTGCTAACTCTTTAGCAGGGTGCAGTCTTGATCTGTACAGT
Organism: Tachypleus tridentatus; assembly: GCF_004210375.1. Classification (NCBI taxonomy): domain Eukaryota; kingdom Metazoa; phylum Arthropoda; class Merostomata; order Xiphosura; family Limulidae; genus Tachypleus; species Tachypleus tridentatus. The sequence goes on along the minus strand of NW_027467777.1, from coordinate 5,982,271 downwards.
TTACCACAAATTTATGTTAATATTTTTATTCCTGTGAGGAAAGAGTCAGTTGAATGTCCTAAACAAATTAAACTAAGAAAATGTTTGTTTTGTTTTTGTTTTGTTTTAATTTCGCGCAAAGCTACACGAGGGCTGTCTGCGCTAGCCGTCCCTAATTTAGCAGCTAGTCATCACCACCCACCGCCAACTTTTGGTCTACTGTTTTAAAACGAATAATGAGATTGACGTCACATTATAACGCGCCTACGGTTGAAAGGGCGAGCATGTTTGGTGCGACGGGAATTCGAACCGCGACCATCGGATAACGACTCGAACGCCTTAACCCACCTCTATACATGCTGGGCCAAACCAGAAATAAGTTTATTTTAATTACAGCGCAAAGCTACACAGGCTATCTGCGATAATCCGACCCTAATTAATGATCATCTCATCCCCGCCATAACTTTTGGAATACTCTTTTTACAACGAATAATGGGATTGACCGTCACATTATAACGCCACCACGGCAAAAGGTGAGTATGATTGGTGCGACGGAGATCAATCTTAACCCACCTGGCCGCCGGCACAAAAAGAACATGTCCACCGACTTTAAGCTTTGACGAATTTTGTAAAAGCGTAAATTTTTCAATAGCTTTGAGCCTTGAGTTACAAATATCAGTAATAATGTATTTAAGAGTGAGTGTCTCTCTTGTAAGTTATATTCATGACTAAATAAGGTTTGATAAGTTTGTCTAACTACATCATACAAAGACATTCGCAAGCCCGGCACAAGCGTGTTAGGCGTGCGACTTAATCTGAGGGTCGCGGTTTCATCCCCGTTGCAAACATGCTCGCCCTTTCAGCCGTGAGACGTTATATGTACAGTCAATCCCACTATTCGTTGGTAAAAGAGTAGCCAAGATGGCGGTGGTGATGACTAGCTGCCTTCCCTCTAGTCTTACACTGCTAAATTGGGACGGCTAGCACAGATAGCCCTCAGTAGCTTTGTGCAGAAATTCAAAAAAAACGAAAAAAAAAACAGAAATTATTCAAAACGATTCTTCACTAGCACATGGTTATCAAATAAATACATTTTATTGACGGGGAAAACACAAAATGTTTACTGCTTTATTGAGGGTATCGTTTTTGTTCTTTCTCATAGTTGATGTACACAGAGAATACCTCAATATCTATAATTTTATTGCTAATAAAATAGCAACCAGAGAGTTTACTAAAGACTGTTGTAACAAGGTTCTCATAAGATGGCGGACGTGGTCTATTAGTTAGTGTTCGTGGTTGACGATGCAAGGTGAATACACTACGCACTTCCAGCTATGAGCGCGTTATAAAACAACAGTCAGTCTTACTATTCGGTTAAGAAAGTCGTAGCAGCGGATGCCCCTTGACCTGATATCTTCTTCGGTCAGAAGCTAAAAAGTTTAGAAAACTGGATCTGGCGGTTTGACCCTTGTGATACTTCGAGTGTCAAGTTAAATAATTACAAAAGAAATGCGCATTAAAATTTCTGTTATTACGTAATTTATTTTAAAGAAAAAAGTTAAAATAGTATATCGCAGTTTAGCTCCAGAAATAATGAAAAATGAGAGAATACTGTAATTTAATAGTTTGTTCAAATTTGAAGAGTGTTATACATTATTTTAGTTTACACAGTAGACAGGTGTTTGAGATACGTTCACTTATTCTGACGTGCTCATTACGCTAGTAACAGTAATGTCTTTGTTTGTTTGTTTTTTCAATTTCGCGCAAGGTACTCGAGGGCTATCTGCGCTAAATCCCTAAGTTAGTAGTTAAGACTAGAGGAAGGCAGCTAGTCATCATCACCACCGCCAACTCTTGGGCTACTCTTTACCAACGAATAGTGGGATTGACCGTGACATTATAACGCACCACGGCTGAAAGGGAGAGCATGTTTGGTGCAACGGGATACAGAGCGACCCTCAGATTACAAGTCGCACGCCTTAACACGCTGGCCGTGCCGACTTTAAATGTCTTTGTATGATGTAGTTAGACAAACTTATCAAAACCCTTATTTAGTCATGAATATACAACTTACAGAACACTCAACTCTTAAATACATTTATTACTGATATTTGTAACTCAAGGCAAACTAAGAATTTTATTGTGCTTTTTTACAAAATTCGTCAAAGCTTAAAGTCGGTGGACATGTTCTTTAGCCCGGCGTGGCCAGGTGGGTTAAGGCATTCGACTTCCCGTCGCACCAAACATGCTCACCCTTTCAGCCGTGGTGGCGTTATAATGTCACGGTCAATCCCATTATTCGTTGGTAAAAGAGTAGCCCAAGAGTTGGCGGTGGGTGATGATGACTAGCTGCTAATTAGGGTCGGCTATCGCAGATAGCCCTCGAGTACCTTTGCGCGAAATTCAAAACAAACAAACAAAGACATTCGCTGTTACTAGCGTAATGAGCACGTCAGAATAAGTGAACGTATCTCAAACACCTGTCTACTTGTAAAACTAAAATAATGTATATCACTCTTCAAATTTGAATTCAAACTATACAAATTACAGTATTCTCTCATTTTTCATTGGCTTCTGGAGCTAAACTGCGATATAGCTATTTTAACTTTTTCTTTAAAATAAATTACGTAATAACAGCAATTTTAACAGCATTTTCTTTTGTAATTGTTATTTTAACTTGACATTACCTCGAAGTATCACAGGGTCAAACCGCCAGATCCAGTTTTCTAAACTTTTAGCTTCTGACCAGAAGGAAGATATCAGTCAACGGCATCCGCTGCCTCTACGACTTCTCTTAACCGAATAGTAAGACTGACTGTTGTTTTATAACGCGCTCATAGCTGGAAGTGCGTAGTGTATTCACCTTGCAATCGTCAACCACGAACACTAACTAATAGACCACGTCCGGCCATCTTATGAGAACCTTGTTACAACAGTCTTTTAATAAAACTCTCTCTGGTTGCTATTTTATTAGCAATAAAATTTATAGATATTGAGTGTATTCTCTGTGTACATCAACTATGTGAGAAAGAACAAAACGATACTCAATAAAGCAGTAAACAGTATTTTGTAGTTTTCCCTTGTTTCCATAAAATGGCTTGTGTTGATAACTATGCAGCTAGTGAAGCGATCGTTTTGAATAATTTTGTTTTTTTGTCTGTTTTTTTGAATTTAGCACAAAGCTACTTGAGGGCTATCTGTGCTAGCTGTCCCTAATTTAGCAGTGCAAGACTAGAGGGAAGGCAATTAGTCATCACCACCCACCGCCAACTCTTAAGCAACCTTTACCAACGAATAGTGGGATTAACTGTCACATTATACGCCCCCACGGCTGGGAGTGCGAGCATGTTGAGCGCGACTCGGGCGCGAACCCGCGACCCTGGGATTACGAGTCGCACGCCTCAGGCCTTGGCCACCACGGGCCCATTTTGAATAAAAAATGAATGATTTCTCAAAGAGTTTTTTTAATAAAAAGTACTTGTTTCTCTCGAAATATCTCAACCAGAACCTGCAAGAGGGCTATTGTAATTACATAAGACAGTTTTGTATTTTACATAGTTAATATTTTCAGTTATCAAAATACTAAGTATTGATCTCTGTCTATATTAAGTAATTAACGTTATTTATATCAGAAACAAGCATTCTTAAGAATTAATTAAATAACACTCATATATGCGCAAACGACCATCCTTATACGTTGGTATATTAGTTTGGATTGCAAGCAAAGCTGCACGAGGGCTGTCTGCAATAGCCGTCCCTAATTTTACAGTGTGAGACTAGGGTAGAGACAGCTGGTCATTACCACTCACTACCAACTCTTGGGCTACTCTTTTACTAACGAATAGTCAGATTGACCGTCATATTGTAATGTCACACGGCTGAAAAGGTGATAATGTTTGGTGCGACGGAGATTCGAACCCGCCAATCTCAGATTACGATTCGGAGTGCCTTAACTACTGGCCATGCCTGGCGTGTTATTTTAGTATATACATTTTAGATCAAAATAATTTAACGTTTTTTTAAAGTTGAGTCGTGATGTAGGCCACCATTAAAATGATAAGATAAGCTTTTACGAATACCTTTCAGTCATTATTTGGAAGATTCAGAGGCCGAAAAATGGTACTTACATCTGATCTTATGCCTCATTGCCTAAGTCACTAAACTAATATTAATTGGCAATTATTGCTAGAGATACAGAAAATGTTTAATCCAATCTAATGTAATTTCTCTTATGGATCATTGAAGACTTCTCTCATGGATGACTGAAGGTTTCTTTTATAGAGCATTGAAGACCTGTTTTATAGATCATTGAAGACCTCTTTATAGATCATTGAAGACTTCTTGTTTGGGTCGGTGAAGACTTCTTGTTTGGATCATTGAAGACTTCTCTTATGGATAATTGAATGCTTCTCTTATGAATCGCTGAAGACTTCTTTTTTATGGATCGTTGAAGACTTCTTGTTTGGACCATTGAAGACTTCTTTTATGGATCATTGAAGACCTCTTATGTGACATACTGAAAAATCCCTGAAGTTACTTAATTTAAAATGCATAATTGACTAATATTGTTAGACATACCTCAAAGTAAACAGATTTTGGTACTCTCCTATATGAGGACTAACATAAAGCTAATAGGTGTGTATATTACTGAATCCACCAAAATACTAGGCGAGGCCTCCAAAGCCAACGTTAATAGGTATGTAAATTACTTAACTCATAACAACACCAAGCTAGAACTATGGGTCAAAGTTAATCTATTATAACAATACTTTGTATTTTCTGTCCTGAAAATGTGTTTGCATATTATTATATAAATGCGCTTGCTTGCGCGTTTCATTTTGATGTAAGTAATAAGTGGATATAAATATACGAAAATATCATAATTTACAAATATACATTTCAACAGTTATGTTATTAATTGACGGTTTTAAACAAAATATAATAAAAATTTTGATTAACTAAACAGAATCTTCATACCTTATTTTAATATGGCTAAAATGTCCATTTATCAGGTCATTTTGACGAGGTTATTTTCCGAGACTCACGGTACAAATATGGTATACATTGTTGACTCTTTTTTGCCACTTCCTGCCTTGTCACTGTGGGAGCTCTCTCGAGATAAATGGTTGAAAAATCCACTTGTGATTCTATCCTAGGTGATCCTTTAGAAGGTGTCTCTTCAGAAATCCTGGATTCTTCAGTAAGTTGAATTTCCATCGGCAAATTATTCCCTAAAACTGTTTTGACAAAACCCTTAGACTCTTCAATAGATAGATTTATTACTGGTGGAAACTTCTCTGAAATCAACCAGTTGGTCATTCTCTCAATGACATACTTCCAAAGACAGTCACGATGGGGGACCTTTGGTTCGAACTGCCTGTTATTGTGGATTCTGTAAAAGTGATCAGCAATTCTTTTGACTACATAATATGGTTCTTTCCAACATCCACTTAACTTTGGAATTCATACTTTGTTGTAGTGGGGATTGTCTAGCTGAACCATATCACTTCACTGAAATCCAATGTATCAGCATTAATATCATAGTGAGTTTTTCACCTTATCACAAGCTTATTTAAGTTTTTTCTGAGTAAAGTTATGTATGGTATCAATGGTGTTCCTTAGTCTCTCTACATAGTCTATGTAAGACTGTATTGAGCAATTATTCTCAGAGTGCAAGTTTTCTCCCAAACATCAGTAACTATGATATGTTGCCTACAGTTTCAGGCATCATCGTTTGATAACTCATAAACATGACTGAAAGATCTTAATCCCACGTTTTCTGATGTTCATCCATATGAAACTATAAAACTATATCTATCTAACATTTGAATTGAAGATGAATGAATGTTTGTTGTCCTGTTTTTGTTTATTCTAAGGATTTGAGACATTTATACAAAGTTAACTCAAAGTCCCATTCCTGAACTGATTCAAGTTTCATAGCCATTTATCAGTTAAAACAAATTCATTACGAAGTTTTCTTGGTAGAGTTTCAGCTTCCTAACAAGAAAGCATCGCAAAGTTTTGACCATTTCACGAAATAGTCCACAAAAATTATGAGGTATTTAGTTCAATTTATACTTTGTAGCAGAGGATCGTGCACATCAAAAGCAAATGTCTCAAGTGGTACTCAACATCACACCAGGATAGCTATATATGCTCTTCTTTTTACAGCTCCTTTCACTCACAACATATTTCACACGATTTACATCACTTCAGTATAAATTCTTGGCACCCAAAATAATAGAGGCTTTCTTTCTCTTACTCGCTTAATTGTCTTAATAACAGCTAAGTGTCCATCTGTTAGAAGGTTGTAGACATGGGGTGTTCCTTAATGCAGAGAATGTTGACATGATGTATCGCACTCTGCTCAGTACATCTGTGCCTGTGGGCTGTATGGACCAACTATTTGCCTCGAGGGTTTTTTTCTGTACGATTCTTGATCCACTGAATAATTGGTTCTTAGTTAATATCTTCTGCTTGACTACCTTTCAGTTTATTATTGATCATTTGTATTATCTTAAGCTTCATTATTTTTATTAACACATGATCTTTGAAATAATTAGTCAGTATTTTATGTTTCTGTCCAAAATGATTTACAATATTGACATTTACTCCTGAAACCATATTTCTATCTCGCCTTCTTAAATGCGAAAAATTATGAGCTTCTTAAATGTTACATGATCTCTCTAGAGTATGAATGTTTGGTCATTTAGGTAATAAGGGAAACTATTTCCGGCTCCAACAGCATTTGCTAGTTTTTTTAAAAATTGAATACCTCATTTCTGTGGTTATGTTATGGTAGCCAATCACTTGCCTATTTCCGTGTTGTACTTGTGATAATATTCTTTCCACTGCAGAAGTAGAGATACCTTCAACCAATAGAAGTGAATCTTCAAAGGTTGGGTGTGCATATACAGGAGTATGGATTCGTTTTCTTCCAGTTTACTTAATACTTGTTCACAATCAGCAACCAGCAAAAGTTATTTGTTTTTAAGTAATTTTTGTAAAAGACGAAAATGATATAAAGAGCATAGTCCTAGAATCATCTTTCCTTATTAATGTTTTTACTGCTAGCTAGTTCTGGACAGATTCGATCTCAGATGGGCCTATGGACATTCTGTTTCTGTCTATAATGTGTCCCAGGAAATCCATCTGTTAATGGAACAATTTAAACTTCATGGGAATCAGCTTAAGGTTCTCTTTTCCTGAACAAAGTTAGTGTTTTCTTTAGCTCATTACAAGAATTATCAGATATCTTACCATATGTGATTGTTCATCCATGTACATGAGCACATTGTTCCAAGGTAGATCAGAAACAGCAAACTTCGTTAGTCATTGAAACGTTGCAGGTGCACTACGTACTCGAGATAGTAAAGCAACATATTTTCACAAGTTATTTTTCAGTAAAGGCCGTTGTCTCTACTTGATTCCACGAAATGCATTCGCCAATATCTTTTTTTCAGATCCAATGTAGAAAACCATATGAATTCAGATAAGTCATCCAAAGTAGATTCAATCCTAGGAAGCGGGCAGGCATTCTTTTTTGTAAGTTCATTAACCTTACAATGGTATACATAGAACTTTGTGGATCTATCCTCCTTGTTCACAAGTATAATTGGTGATTCCAAAGGTCTGGTACTTTTTCTATTACTCTTTTTTTTTTCAACTCTTCTATATTCTTGAAAACCTCTCAGTGTGTTTTGCAAAATAGAATGTTCTAACTGAGATATTGGGCTACATCTTCATTATTAATTGTATGATATGTTTTATTTGTTCATCCGAAATCATGAAGTCTACCGAAGAAGGTACTTTGATGTTCCATTATGAGGTCGCGTAATCTCTAGCATTGACCAGCTGTAAAGATTACATAGCATTGTCATACGGCTCTTGTAAGTGAAGTGGATAGCTATCCTTACGTGATTATTTGATATCAAAATTTCTAAATATCGCCTCAAAGGTACCTTCTTCTGATATTCTGTGATATGGAAGTACGACCTGTAGAAGAGCACATCTTCCAATGTCCCATCTAGACTTGATTTAAATTTTATAATTCATTGTGTTCATAACGTTTATGTTCTTCAGATTCACGAGAGTTCATTCAACCATTAATTCTTCAGAACACACTGTAATGGTTGGTTATATTGAATCCCAGTTACCATATGTAAATTCATCCCTAATAGGTCGATATTATTACTCACACCTCATGTAACGCTTAGAAGTTTCTCATGTAATGGTTGGTTATATTGAATCCAGTTACCATGTGTAAATTCATCCCTAATAGGTCGATATTGTTACTCACACCTCATGCAACGCAGAAGTTTCTCATGTAATGGTTGGTTATATTGAATCCCAGTTACCATATGTAAATTCATCCCTAATAGGTCGATATTGTTACTCACACCTCATGTAACGCTTAGAAGTTTCTCATGTAATGGTTGGTTATATTGAATCCCAGTTACCATATGTAAATTCATCCCTAATACCTAGATATTATTACTCACACCTCATGTAACGTTTAGAAGTTTCTCATGTAATGGTTGGTTATATTGAATCCCAGTTACCATATGTAAATCCATCCCTAATACCTAGATATTATTACTCACACCTCATATAACGTTTAGAAGCTTCTCATGATAAGGGTAGTTTCTAACTTTTCTTGTTTTCAGAATTTTATGTCCACGTGCTGTTTGCATCATTTCATCTCCTTTGAAAGTTATTTCTAACCTTTCATTACAAAATATGGTCGAGCAGCTGTAGCCGGAAAACATAGTGCGAAACATGAAATCGACAAGCTCATTGACTCGTGAACTGGTTTCATTAAATTATAAGCTTTTTATTTCATTTGTAGCAGGTGGAATATTTCCAACTGAACTTTACCCCATCAATCCAACTAATTTCTGTTTTTCAATGTCTGTTTAGCTCTTTACAATCCTTTGATCTATTTGACTCAGAGACTCATCCTTATGGAATATTTTGCTTGGTTTATTATCAGCTATTGATTCTTCATGGTGTCGTCTTCATTGTAAGGATAATTTATTTCCTTCAGGCTTCTGGCTGAAATTCTTCGCAATATGTCATTTAAATTTACACTTGAAACACATAATATCTTTTGGCTTATTTCATCCATTCCATGTTATCACTTTTCCAAGTAATCTCTCCTGTTCCTCTAGACTATCTTTAATGGGAGTTTATAGCTCATAACAACCAAATCTGATGATCTCAAAGCTTCTAGTTGGTAACTTTGGTTCTTTTTTAATCTGCCACTTTAATAGAGTGATGTTCTACCACTAACTGTTGATTTTGTTTTACATCTACTTTACTTCAGCCTAATTTATATCTTCATCTGTCATGGCATCTGTCTGTCATGAACTGATCATTTCCCAACTACTCCATCATTTTATGAGAGCATCATGGTAGAAAATTAGACAAACCATTCCAAATCTTCCATACTATGCTCTCAGTCTTCATTTTGGAAACTTATTTCTAGTGTGTCACTTTAAACTTGGATAAGATAGATGCAAATGCTTGATAGTTGTTGTGTCTCGGCTTAAAAGTTACTTAATGTCAGGTTGAGCAGGTTCTTTGAAATGGGCAACAAGATGAAAAGCTTATTGGTCATTACTCTATCCATTTACTTTGGAAATTATTACAAAATATGCCTTTTGTACCACATTTACTTCATAGACCGTTGGTCTTTTGTTGTAATTTCTTTTCGTGTTTTTAATTTTCTATTTATTTCCTCTTTATCCTCTTTGAATTTTCCGGATTTCTCCCCTCTTTTTTTTCTTCTTTTAATACTCTGTCTCTTTTCGCTACAGTTTCATAATTCGTTCGTCTCACCTCGTGCTTGCTTTATCATCTTGGAACTTACCGCAAGACTTATTTTATTTTCACCAAAATAACTCCACTTCTGATAGGTTTGTTGAGCAGGTTCTTTTTTGGATTATTTGTAAAAAATAATGTGATTTGCAGTCAGTTAATGTTAACAAATTAATTTATTTCTTCAGTTACGTTCTATACAGGCTACGTTCAATGGTGGGTGTAACTTCACAAACATGGCTTCAACAAAAGTTGAATATATACCAAAATCCAATATATGCCTAAGTCACAGCCAAGGCTTAAGCCACTTGAAAAAATTCTCGCTAATCGATGGATAACAAGTGCGCTATCTGACTAACTTGCTAACTAATGAATAACTTATTCGATAATTGAATCACAGACCAACTTACACTGTTAAACATATACTCTTTAACGATCTCTGAACTAATTATAAATTCTTTCTCACCCTGTCTGACGTGGTTTATACTGTATTTTTTTTCAAGAACGTTCGAGCTTTCACCGAGGCTTAAGCTTTATGAAACTTCTATATTTCGTAGAAGGTTATCTTCATTGAACAAAACGTTAAAATAATACCTTAATACATAACACTACCTAACACAAATTATGTTCCTTGATAGTATGTGTTATTTCTTAATTGCTTATGTTGTAAAAGTACAGAAAATGACCATTATTCCCTTTAAACTTTGCTTTTGTGACCTGGATAATGAAATTTAGAAATTAACCTATTTTCTGTGTAAAAAACGGGCAAATTTGCACATTTTCATTTACATAAGGTCTGAATAAAACAACATATGAATCAAGATTTACATGTATTTATACTAAAGTTATACAAAAATGTTTAGAAGTGAGTAGCTTTTCGAGATTTGCGACTGTAATGTAAATAACTTTCACGTATCAGCCCCCAAATATAGTCTCCCATCATGTTTTCGTTATACGCTCCCAGGTCACAAAAGCAAAGTTTGAAAGAGAAAAATAGGTCTTTTCCATTCACTTTAGGCATAAGCAACTGGGAAATAACCCTTTCTGTCCAGGAACAAGAAAAAGTAAAAATATTGTTACATGGTGTTATCGAACGTGACAAATATAAGATTGAAATAATTGAAATAATTTTTTATAAAAATTCAACATCTAAAGAAGATTATTGGTCGACGTTTTAAGCCGGTAGGAGGAGAAAGAATTAGATATAATAATAATAATAATACAAATGTTACATCAGCAGACACAAATAATTATCTGTAGGTATTGGTTAATTAGTATTAATTTTATTCTAAAACAAATAGATAAAGCTGTATATTTCAAATAAGAAGTAAAGTAATATTGCGGAAAATTCTATAATAATTCTGGCTAAACGGCAACCTCCAAATTTATATACATAAGTTTTAAAATACTTTGAGTATAAAAAAACAAAAAAGTGTTGTAACTTCTAATAGAAATAATTGTTTAAAGTCTACAATTAGATATTTCGAATTAGAAAATATAATTATTGGACTGAAAGGGTGAAGGTGGGATATTCTTTCGGTTTGTTTGTTTAATTTCGCGCAAAGCTACACGAGGGCTATCTGCGCTAGCCGTCCTTAATTTAACAGTGTAAGGCCAGAGGGAAGGCAACTAGTCATGACCACCCACTGCCAACTCTTGGACTACTCTTTTATTAACGAATAGTGGAATTGATTGCAACTTATAACACCCCCACGACTGAAAGGGCGAGCATGTTTGGTGCGACGGGGATTCAAACACACGACCCTCAGATTACGAGTCGAACTCCTTAGCCCAGCTAGCCATGCAGTCTCTTTTTGTTGTAATTCTAAAAATATCACTTTTGCTTTAAAATATAAATATAATATGTTGTATATTGGGGAAAGTAATAACTTGATATTGAGAGTTAAGTTGCATAGGCATAATCTTATAAAATTAGAAAAAATTATCCCCTAAAAATTTATTTTAGCTATTCTGAAAATATAAATAATCTTTTTTTAAGGTTTTTCTCTTTCAGAATTATAATGAAAAGAGAGTGTGTGTGTTTTTCTTATATCAAATCCATGTAGGACTATCTGCTGAGTCTGCAGAGAGGAATCGAACCTCTGGTTTTAGCTTTAAAAATCCGTAAACTTCAGATGTTTAGTAAATAGGGCTTTAAAGAGATTAATATGTAGTTAAGCGCAAAACTACTCAATGAACTACATGAGCTGTGCTCACCACGGGTATCGAAACCTGAATTTTAGCATTGTCAACCCTATGTTTGGTAACTAGTACCCTAGAGGTTCAAAAGTAAAAATTAAGGAGTAGTTAAGATCAAAGCTACACAATGACCTATCTATATTATTTCTACCACAGGTATCGAAATCCAATTTTTAGCATTGTACCCCCACAAACATACCGCTGAGCCGTGAGGATAAAGATACTTTTAATGTACTGAAGAACGTAGGCTGCAGTTTAGTATTATAGTATATATATGTAGTATTATAGCACTTTAGTATGTAGTATATACTTAGTATTATAGTAGTTTAGTGTTGCAGCAAATTCTTGGCTTCAGTAAGATCGTTAATTTTAATATTTAGATTCATTAATATAATACTTCATCTCGTTCACGAGGAAGCCACGTGTAATTTTATTTTTCGATGTCATTTTGTTTTTGTTTTAGATTTATTGTCGTATTGAAGAAAATGTAGGGATTATTTGTTTGACTTGTCATGCCAACAAGTGGGTTTACACCCAACGGTTGTATGATGCCAAATTTTATCTCTGTCAGCATCAATTTCCACTTGCGAAAGACTCAAGTACGTACCAAAAATATGACCTGCCCCAGTACAGAGGCACGAGGTCACGAGGTAGAGGGGTTCAACATCCCACGTGTCAACTACAGGGACTCATGATAAATGGCGAAATTAGCAGGGTGCCTGTATATAATGTTCCAAACTAAGAGGGGAAGGATGACATCGGATAGACATGGAGTAAAAATAGATATTGTAACTAATTGAAAGAGAATTTTTATTTTTTTTTGTCTGTCTATCAACAAGAAAGAAGAACGATCAGAATGTTTACAATTCGCCAATTCACGTGCATTTAGAAGACTAAAAGAAATAAACCAGAAAGAAAAAAATGTATATTAAGATAACCGTTATAGTACCTCGGAATATCTGTTGTGTCCACCAAGAGAAATCGAACCCTTGGTTTTAAGGTTGTACCTTAACAAAAAAAATGTTAAGTAAAAATAATAAGTCTAATGTCGTATAAATATTATTATAAAACTGACGTGAAACTGTTATAGACTTGTAAAATAAAATAAGTTTTTTTTTAAAGTTGCTGATACTACAATCACTTAGTGAAGTTTTTGATATTTATCAATATAAAAAAGTCTTTGACATGTCTTCCTTCCGTCTCAACCACAAAATTTGCAATATTTGTCATTTGAAAAAAATAAACTTCTTATATCGTTAAATAGTGATATTAAAATAAATACAAGCCTTGTTGAATTTAAAAGTGTATTTGTTCACGATAATCCATTTCAAATAATGAATTATTATATTTTTCGTAACTTGAATTTCACTCGAAGTTACACGATAGGTACCAGTAATTTAAGAGCAAAAGATCAGAGAGAAGGCAGTTATTCATCATCGCCCGCCGCCAATAATTGGGTTTACTGTATTATTAAAGAATAGCAGAAGTGATTATCTCCCATTTGGAGGGATTCGAACCAATTGCGAGTCAAGAATTCTTTTTTCTGTTCGTGTTTCCTGTTATCTGCGCTAGCCGTCTCTAATTTGAAAGTGTGAGACTTGAGGTAAGGCAGCTGGTCATCAACCTCACTGCCACCCTTTGGCTTTCTCATTTACCAAAGAATAGTGAGATTGAGCGTCACAACATAACATCCCGATAGTGAGGGGGATTCGAACCAGAGAGTTGAGCGCCCTAACCACACAACCAAAACGACTGAATAATTTGTTTCTATTTTATCAAAGTAACTAACATTTTATTCAAGAAAAAACTTAATTTGTATAAACATCTGCATTCTGCTACAATGTGGTGCATCAGTTTGCACTACGGATTCATTTAGTGAACGGTCTGACGTAGCTTTACTTCTACAAACAGTCTGGTTTATTGTGTATCAATAGAGAAATAATGGTTATTTGTTTACGTCATCCGCGTGTTGAAATTGTTTGTTGGTTGGGTTTGAATTTCGTGCAGAGCTACAGGAGGGCTATCTGCGCTAGCCGTCCTTAATTTAGCAGTGTAAGGCTAAAAGGAAAGCAGCTAGTCATCACCATCCACCGCCAATTCTTGGGCTACTCTTTTACTAAAGAATAGTGGTATTAACCGTATCATTATAACGCCCCACGGCTAAAGGGAAAGCATGTTTGGTGCGACGGTGATTTGAACCCTCGACTCTCGGATTACGAGTCGAGTGCCTTAACCACCTGGCCATGCCGGGCCGCATATTGAAATACACGTAGATAGCTTTAAAATTAAACTATAGAGCCTGCTAATAAATTGTTTTTTACAGTGTCATATGATGTTTATTTTCTTTATTTTTCATACCAGACATCATTTTCGCCGAATAATATTCATCGTAGAAGAAAATGTTTTTTATAGTTTATGCTATATATTTTTTTACTTAAACACATATTTTCGTGTTTATTTTTAATTAGAAAAATCAGTTGCTCCATAAAAACGTTACTTTATTTCTATTGGCTGGCAGTAATACAGAAATGTACATCAACGTTAAACACAATAAACGAAATGTTTCTACCTGGTGGACGAATTAATTTATAAAACTCAGAATAGCCTCACAGCAACATGGATGTTTAAGCCTGGTTTCGGTCAAGAAACAAAATCACAGGGCTCTCTTTATTGTTTGTTTGTTTTTAAATTTCGCGCAAAGCTACTCGAGGGCTATCTGCGCTAGCCGTCCCTAAGTTAGCAGTGTAAAACTAACGGGAAGACAGCTAGTCATCACCACCCACCACCAACTTTTAGACTACTCTTTTACTAACGAATAACGGGATTGACTGACACATTATAACGTCAAACGGCTGAAAAGGCGAGCATGTTTGGTGCGACGGGGATGCAAACCCGCGACCCTCAGATTACGAGTCGCACGCCTTAACCTATCTGACCATGCCGGGCCGGCTCTCTTTATGAGGAATAAATAATTAAACAAAACGTTGCACAGTTTTGAATGCGCCGTTCTAGTGTCTTCCTTTGTTTTTAACGAAGCACCTGAATATTCTAGTCTCCACCAGCTGGTCAGAAGGGGTCAGCTTGTTATCTCGCCTGACGGCGCTGATAAGAGGATGGCAAGTCTCCACAGGAAGTCAGACAGGCCGAAAGCATCAATTTTTATGTCCTAGGCGCAGTTGGTGCGGAGACTTGAGAAAATATACCTTGATATTGGCTCATCCTAAGTTCCCATATCAATCATCAATTGCTGCTTCAGTCACTCAACACGTTGTCCTGCCATTCTTGTGCATCTCACAGCCCCTTGACCCTTATTTTCCTTCGCCCTACTCATTGATAATTTGATTTTCTTCACAAAAAAATCTGAAAAGCAGATGACAAGTGGAATTTTGGAAAAAAAAAAATCAACCAAATATTTCTGTATTCAATCGTATCCACACCGTGTTAACCTAGCAAAATAATGTAATCATTCAATCGTATCCACACCGTGTTAACCTAGCAAAATAATGTAATCATTCAATCGTATCCACACCGTGTTAACCTAGCAAAATAATGTAATCATTCAATCGTATCCACACCGTGTTAACCTGGCAAAATAATGTAATCATTCAATCGTATCCACACCGTGTTAACCTAGCAAAATAATGTAATCATTCAATCGTATCCACACCGTGTTAACCTAGCAAAATAATGTAATCATTCAATCGTATCCACACCGTGTTAACCTGGCAAAATAATGTAATCATTCAATCGTATCCACACCGTGTTAACCTAGCAAAATAATGTAATCATTCAATCGTATCCACACCGTGTTAACCTGGCAAAATAATGTAATCATTCAGTCATTGTCCGCACCGTGTTGGCCTGGCAAGAATAATGTGATCGTTCAATCGTATCCACCCGTGTTGACCTGGCAAAATAATGTGATCGTTCAATCGTTGTCACGCCGTGTGACCTGGCAAAATAATGTAATCGTTCAGTCGTTGTCCACACCGTGTTAACCTAGCAAAATAATGTAATCGTTCAATCGTTGTCCACACCGTTGTTAACCTGGCAAAATAATATGATCATTCAGTCGTATCCACACCGTGTTAACCTGGCAAAATAATATGATCATTCAATCGTATCCGCCCGTTGTCGGCGTGGCAAAATAATGTAATCGTTCAGTCGTATCCACACCGTGTTAACCTGGCAAATAATATGATCGTTCAATCGTATCCACACCGTGTTAACCTGGCAAAATAATATAATCGTTCAATCGTATCCACACCGTGTTGACCTGGCAAAATAATGTAATCATTCAATCGTATCCACACCGTGTTGGCCTGGCAAAATAATGTAATCATTCAGTCGTATCCACACCGTGTTAACCTGGCAAAATAATGTAATCATTCAGTCGTATCCACACCGTGTTAACCTGGCAAAATAATGTGATCGTTCAGTCGTATCCACACCGTGTTAACCTGGCAAAATAATATAATCATTCAGTCATTATCCACACCGTGTTAACCTGGCAAAATAATGTAATCGTTCAATCGTATCCACACCGTGTTAACCTGGCAAAATAATGTAATCGTTCAGTCGTATCCACACCGTGTTAACCTGGCAAAATAATGTAATCGTTCAGTCATATCCACGCCGTGTTAACCTAGCAAAGATAATGTGATCGTTCAGTCGTATCCGCACCGTGTTAACCTGGCAAAATAATGTAATCATTCAGTCGTATCCACACCGTGTTAACCTGGCAAAATAATGTAATCGTTCAATAGTATCCACGCCGTGTTAACCTGGCGAATAATATGATCGTTCAGTCGTATCCACACCGTGTTAACCTGGCAAAATAATATAATCGTTCAGTCGTATCCACACGTGTTGACCTGGCAAAATAATGTGATCGTTCAGTCGTATCACACCGTGTTGGCCTGGCAAGAATAATATGATCGTTCAGTCGTATCCACACCGTGTTAACCTGGCAAATAATATAATCGTTCAATCATTATCCGCACCGTGTTGACCTGGCAAAATAATGTGAATCGTTCAGTCATATCCGCCGTGTTGACCTAGCAAAATAATGTGATCGTTCAGTCGTATCCGCACCGTGTTGACCTGGCAGAAGATATGTGATCGTTCAGTCGTTATCCGCAGGTGTTGACCTGGCCAGAAATGATGTGATCGTTCAGTCGTATCCACACCGTGTTAACCTGGCAAGAATAATATGATCGTTCAGTCGTTGTCCACGCCGTGTTGACCTGGCAAAATAATGTAATCATTCAATCGTATCCACACCGTGTTAACCTAGCAAAATAATGTAATCATTCAGTCGTATCCACACCGTGTTAACCTGGCAAAATAATGTAATCGTTCAGTCGTATCCGCACCGTGTTAACCTGGCAAAATAATGTGATCGTTCAGTCGTTGTCACGCACCGTGTTGAACCTGGCAAAATAATATGATCATTCAATCGTATCCACACCGTGTTGACCTGGCAAAATAATGTAATCATTCAATCGTTATCCACACCGTGTTAACCTGGAAAAATAATGTGATCATTCAAGTCGCATCCACCACGTGTTAACCTAGCAAAATAATGTAATCGTTCAGTCGTATCCACACCGTGTTAACCTGGCAAAATATTATGATCGTTCAGTCGTATCCGCACCGTGTTAACCTGGCAAAGATAATGTAATCGTTCAGTCGTATCCACACCGTGTTAACCTGGCAAAGAATA
Organism: Tachypleus tridentatus; assembly: GCF_004210375.1. NCBI lineage: Eukaryota > Metazoa > Arthropoda > Merostomata > Xiphosura > Limulidae > Tachypleus > Tachypleus tridentatus. Next base: position 5,964,549 of record NW_027467777.1, on the reverse strand, counting down.
ATGTGATCATTCAATCGTATCCACACCGTGTTCACCTAGCAAAATAATGTGATCGTTCAGTCGTATCCACACCGTGTTAACCTAGCAAAATAATGTGATCATTCAGTCGTATCCACACCGTTTAACCTGGCAAAATAATATAATCATTCGTTCATCGTATCCACACCGTGTTAACCTGGCAAAATAATGTGATCGTTCAGTCGTATCCACACCGTGTTGGCCTAGCAAAATAATGTAATCATTCAGTCGTATCCACACCGTGTTAACCTGGCAAAATGATGTAATCGTTCAGTCGTATCCACACCGTGTTAACCTGGCAAAATATGTGTAATCATTCAGTCGTATCCGACGCCGTGTTGACCTGGCAAAATAATATGATCGTTCAGTCGTATCCACACCGTGTTAACCTGGCAAAATAATATAATCGTTCAGTCATTGTCCGCACCGTGTTAACCTGGCAAAATAATATAATCATTCAGTCGTATCCACGCCGTGTTAACCTGGCAAAATAATGTAATCGTTCAGTCGTATCCACACCGTGTTGACCTGGCAAAATAATGTAATCATTCAATCGTATCCACACCGTGTTGGCCTGGCAAAATAATGTAATCATTCAGTCGTATCCACACCGTGTTAACCTGGCAAAATAATGTAATCGTTCAGTCGTATCCACACCGTGTTAACCTGGCAAAGAATAATGTAATCATTCAAGTCGTATCCACACCGTGTTAACCTAGCAGAAATAATGTGATCGTTCAGTCGTATCCACACCGTGTTAACCTGGCAAAATAATGTAATCATTCAGTCATTGTCCACACCGTGTTAACCTGGCAAAAATAATGTGATCATTCAATCGTATCCACACCGTGTTAACCTGGCAAAATATATAATCATTCAATCGTATCCACACCGTGTTAACCTGGCAAAATGATAATGTAATCGTTCAGTCGTATCCACACCGTGTTGACCTGGCAGAATAATGTGATCGTTCAGTCGTATCCACGCCGTGTTGACCTGGCAAAATAATGTGATCGTTCAGTCATTGTCCGCACCGTGTTGGCCTGGCAAAATAATGTATGATCGTTCAATCGTATCCGCACCGTGTTGACCTGGCAAAATAATATGATCGTTCAGTCGTTGTCCACACCGTGTTAACCTGGCAAGAAATAATGTGATCGTTCAGTCGTATCCACACCGTGTTGCCTGGCGAAGAATGATAGTGATCGTTCAGTCGTATCCACACCGTGTTAACCTGGCAAAATAATGTGATCGTTCAGTCATTGTCCACGCCGTGTTGACCTGGCAAAATAATATAATCGTTCAGTCGTATCACACCGTGTTAACCTGGCAAAATAATATGAATCGTTCAGTCGTATCCACACCGTGTTAACCTAGCAAAATAATGTAATCGTTCAATCGTATCCACGCCCGTGTTAACCTGGCAAGATAATGTGATCATTCAGTCATTGTCCACACCGTGTTAACCTGGCAAAATAATATGTGATCATTCAGTCGTATCCACACCGTGTTGACCTGGCAGAATAATATGATCATTCAGTCGTATCCACACCGTGTTGACCTGGCAAAATAATGTGATCATTCAATCGTATCCGCACCGTGTTAACCTGGCAAAATAATGTAATCGTTCAGTCATATCCACACCGTGTTAACCTGGCAAAATAATGTAATCATTCAGTCGTATCCACACCGTGTTGACCTGGCAAAATAATGTAATCGTTCAATCGTATCCACGCCGTGTTAACCTGGCAATCCACACCGTGTTAATAGTATGATCGTTCAATCGTATCCACACCGTGTTGACCTGGCAGAATAATATAATCGTTCAGTCGTATCATCCGTGCCGTTGACCTGGCAGAATAATGTAATCGTTCAGTCGTATCCACACCGTGTTAACCTGGCAAAATAATGTAATCGTTCAGTCGTATCCACACCGTGTTAACCTGGCAAAATAATTCAATGATCGTTCAGTCGTATCCACACCGTGTTGGCCTGGCAAAATAATGTAATCGTTCAATCGTATCCACACCGTGTTGACCTGGCAAAATAATGTAATCATTCAGTCGTATCCACACCGTGTTAACCTGGCAAAATAATGTAATCATTCAATCGTATCCACACCGTGTTAACCTGGCAAAATAATGTAATCGTTCAATCGTATCCACACCGTGTTAACCTGGCAAAATAATGTGATCATTCAGTCGTATCCACACCGTGTTGACCTGGCAAAATAATGTAATCATTCAGTCATATCACACCGTGTTGAACCTGGCAAAAATAATGTAATCATTCAATCGTATCCACACCGTGTTAACCTGGCAAAATAATGTAATCATTCAATCGTATCCACACCGTGTTGAACCTGGCAAAATAATGTAATCGTTCAATCGTATCCACACCGTGTTAACCTGGCAAAATAATGTAATCATTCAGTCGTATCCACACCGTGTTAACCTGGCAAAATAATGTAATCGTTCAGTCGTATCCACACCGTGTTAACCTGGCAAAATAATGTGATCGTTCAATCGTATCCACACCGTGTTAACCTGGCAAGAATAATGTAATCATTCAATCGTATCCACACCGTGTTAACCTAGCAAAATAATGTAATCATTCAGTCGTATCCACACCGTGTTGACCTGGCAAAATAATGTAATCGTTCAGTCGTATCCACGCCGTGTTAACCTGGCAAGAATAATATAATCATTTCAGTCGTATCCACACCGTGTTGACCTGGCAAAATAGTATGATCGTTCAGTATCCACCGTGTTGCCCACAAAATAATAGATCGTTCAATCGTATCCCGCCTGGCAAGCAAAATAATGTAATCATTCAGTCGTTATCCGCACCGTGTTAACCTGGCAAAATAATATGATCGTTCAGTCGTATCCACACCGTGTTAACCTGGTAGAATAATGTGATCATTCAGTCGTATCCACACCGTGTTAACCTGGCAAAATATTGTAATCGTTCAGTCATTGTCCACACCGTGTTAACCTGGCAGAATAATGTAATCATTCAGTCGTATCCACGCCGTGTTGACCTGGCAAAATAATGTAATCGTTCAGTCGTATCCACCCGTGTTAACCTGGCAAAATAATGTATCGTTCAGTCATATCCACACCGTGTTGGCCTGGCGAAATAATGTAATCGTTCAGTCGTATCCACGCACCGTGTTAACCTGGCAAAGAATAATGTGATCGTTCAGTCGTATCCACACCGTGTTGGCCTGGCAAGAATAGTGTGATCGTTCAGTCGTTGTCCGCCGTTGGCCTAGCAAGAATAATGTGATCGTTCAGTCGTTATCCGCACCGTGTTGGCCTGGCAAGAATAATGTGATCGTTCAGTCATTGTCCACACCGTGTTGACCTGGCAAAATAATGTGATCGTTCAGTCGTTGTCCGCACCGTGTTGTACCTGGCGAAATAATGTGATCGTTCAGTCGTTGTCCACGCCGTGTTGGCCTGGCAAAATAATGTGATCATTCAGTCATTGTCACGCCGTGTTGACCTGGCAAAATAATGTAATCGTTCCAGTCGTATCGTTTTAACCTAGCAAAATAATGTCGTTCATCCACGCCGTGTTGACCTGGCAAGAATAATGTGATCGTTCAGTCGTTATCCGCACCGTGTTAGCCTGGCGAGAATAATGTAATCGTTCAGTCGTATCCACACCGTGTTAACCTGGCAGAATAATGTGATCGTTCCAGTCGTATCCACACCGTGTTGACCTGGCAGAAATAATGTGATCGTTCAGTCGTATCCGCCGTGTTGAACCTAGCAAAATGGTATGCAATCATTCCAGTCGGTATCCGCACCGTGTTGGCCTGGCGAATAATGTGATCGTTCAGTCGTATCCACACCGTGTTAACCTGGCAAAATAATGTGATCGTTCAGTCGGTATCCACACCGTGTTGACCTAGCAAGAATAATGTGATCGTTCAGTCATATCCGCACCCGTGTTGACCTGGCAGAGATAATGTAATCGTTCAGTCGTATCCACACCGTGTTAACCTAGCAGAATAATGTGATCGTTCAATCGTATCCACCCGTGTTAGCCTGGCAAAATAATGTAATCGTTCAGTCATTATCCACACCGTGTTAACCTAGCAAAATAATGTAATCGTTCAATCGTATCACACCGTGTTGGCCTGGCGAAATAATGTAATCGTTCAGTCGTATCCACACCGTGTTAACTGATCGTTCAAAGATCGTTTCAGCCATTGTCCGCGTAAAGGCCAGCAAAATAATATGTAATCGTTCAGTCGTATCCACACCGTGTTAACCTGGCAAAATAATAGTAATCGTTCAGTCGTATCCACACCGTTGTTAACCTGGCAAAATAATGTGATCATTTCAGTCGTATCCACACCGTGTTAACCTGGCAAAATAATGTAATCGTTCAGGTCGTATCCACACCGTGTTAACCTGGCAAAATAATGTAATCATTCAATCGTATCCACCCGTTGTTGGCCTGGCAAAATAATGTAATCATTCAATCGTATCCACACCGTGTTAACCTGGCAAAATAATGTAATGATCGTTCAGTCGTATCCACACCGTGTTAACCTAGCGAATAATGTGATCATTCAGTCGTATCCACGCCGTGTTAACCTGGCAAAATAATGTAATCGTTCAATCGTATCCACACCGTGTTGGCCTGGCAAGAATAATGTAATCATTCAATCGTATCCACACCGTGTTAACCTAGCAAGAATAATGTAATCATCGTTTCAGTCGTTATCCGCACCGTGTTGACCTGGCAAGATAATGATACGTCGTTCATCGGTAATCACCGTGTTAACCTGGCTAGAAAATAGTGTAATGTGTCTGTACCTTGGCGTGTTGGCCTAGTAGTAAGTGATCGTTCCAGTCGTATCCGCACTTGTATTGCAGCCACAAGCCAGAATGATGTGATCGTTTCAGTCGTATCCACGCCGTGTTAGCCTGGCAGAATGATGTGATCGTTCAGTCGTATCCACACCGTGTTAACCTAGCAAAATAATTCAGTGATCATTCCAGTCGTATCCACGCCGTGTTAACCTTGGCAAAATAATGTAATCATTCAGTCGTATCCACCCGTGTTAACCTGGCAAAATAATGTAATCATTCAATCGTATCCACACCGTATTGCCTAGCAAAATAATGTAATCATTCAATCGTATCCACACCGTGTTAACCTGGCAAAATAATGTAATCGTTCAGTCGTATCCACACCGTGTTAACCTGGCAAAATAATAGTAATCATTCAATCGTATCCACACCGTATTAACCTGGCAAAATAATGTGATCATTCAGTCGTATCCACACCGTGTTAACCTGGCAAAATAATGTGATCATTCCAGTCGTATCCACACCGTGTTGACCTGGCAAATGATAATGTATCATTCAGTCGTATCCACAACCGTGTTAACCTAGCAAAATAATGTAATCGTTTCAATCGTATCCGCACCGTGTTAACCTAGCAAAGAATAATGTAATCGTTCAATCGTATCCACACACGGTGTTAACCTGGCAAAAATAATGTAATCATTCAGTCGTATCCACACCGTGTTAACCTAGCAAAATAATGTAATCATTCAATCGTATCCACCCGTGTTAACCTAGCAAAATAATATAATCATTCAATCGTATCCACACCGTGTTAACCTAGCAAAATAATGTAATCATTCAATCATATTCACACCGTGTTAACCTGGCAAAATAATGTAATCATTCAGTCGTATCCACACCGTGTTAACCTAGCAAATAATGTAATCGTTCAATCATTGTATCCACACCGTGTTGACCTGGCAAAATAATGTAATCGGTCAATCGTATCCACACCGTGTTAACCTAGCAAAATAATGTAATCATTCAATCGTATCCACCCGTGTTAACCTGGCAAAATAATGTAATCATTCAATCGCGTCCACACCGTGTTGACCTGGCAATGAAGTAAATAATAATCATTCAATCGTATCCACACCGTGTTAACCTGGCAAAATTAATGTAATCGTTTCAGTCGTATCCACACCGTGTTAACCTAGCAAAATAATGTAATCGTTCAGTCGTATCCACGCCGTGTTAACCTAGCAGAATAATGTAATCGTTTCAGTATCCACACCACCGTTGTACCGGCAAAATGATGTAATCGTTCAGTCATTGTCCGCACCGTGTTAACCTTCAGCAAAATAATGTAATCGTTCAATCGTATCCACACCGTTGTTAACCTGGCAAAATAATGTAATCATTCAATCGTATCCACACCGTGTTGACCTGGCAAAATAATGTGATCGTTTCAATCGGTATCCACACCGTGTTAACCCTGGCAAGATTAATGTAATCGTTCAGTCGTATCCACGCCGTGTTGAACCTAGCAGAAATAATGTAATCATTCAGTCATTATCCACACCGTGTTAACCTGGCAGAATGATGTAATCATTTCAATCGTATCCACACCGTGTTAACCTGGCAAAATAATGTAATCATCGTTCAATCCAGTATCCACACCGTGTTAACCTAGCAAAATAATGTAATCATTCAATCGTATCCACACCGTGTTAACCTAGCAAAATAATGTAATCATTCAATCGTATCCACACCGTGTTAACCTAGCAAAATAATGTAATCGACATCATGGCTTGGCAGAAAAATTCTTTACGCTTAGATAGAAAAAAACTTAGCAAAATAATCGTACCGGGATAGTGTTGCCTTAAACAGAAGAATTGCATCTAGACAGTGTAAAGTTAGAAGAATAACCGTTTCTAGAGAGTGTAAAGCTAGAAGAATAACCGTTTCTAGAGAGTGTAAAGTTAGAAGAATAACCGTTTCTAGAGAGTGTAAAGTTAGAAGAATAACCGTTTCTAGAGAGTGTAAAGTTAGAAGAATAACCGTTTCTAGAGAGTGTAAAGTTAGAAGAATAACCGTTTCTAGAGAGTGTAAAGCTAGAAGAATAACCGTTTCTAGAGAGTGTAAAGTTAGAAGAATAACCGTTTCTAGAGAGTGTAAAGTTAGAAGAATAACCGTTTCTGGAGAGTGTAAAGTTAGAAGAATAACCGTTTCTAGAGAGTGTAAAGTTAGCACAATAACCGTTTGTAGACAGTGTAAAGGTAGCAGAATAACCGTTTGTAGACAGTGTAAAGGTAGCAGAATAACCGTTTGTAGACAGTGTAAAGGTAGCAGAATAACCGTTTGTAGACAGTGTAAAGGTAGCAGAATAACCGTTTGTAGACAGTGTACAGGTAGCAGAATAACCGTTTCTAGACAGTGTAAGAGTAGCAGAATAATCGTTTCTAGACAGTGTAAAGGTAGCAGAATAACCGTTTCTAGACAGTGTAAGAGTAGCAGAATAACCGTTTCTAGACAGTATTAAGGTAGCACAATAACCGTTTCTAGACAGTGTAAAGGTAGCAGAATAACCGTTTCTAGACAGTGTAAAGATAGCAGAATAACCGTTTGTAGACAGTGTAAAGGTAGCAGAATAACCGTTTGTAGACAGTGTACAGGTAGCAGAATAACCGTTTCTAGACAGTGTAAAAGTAGCAGAATAACCGTTTCTAGACAGTATTAAAGGTAGCACAATAACCGTTTCTAGACAATGTAAAGGTAGCAGAATAACCGTTTCTAGACAGTGTAAAGTTAGAAGAATAACCGTTTCTAGAGAGTGTAAGTTAGAAGAATAACCGTTTCTAGAGAGTATAAAGTTAGAAGAATAACCGTTTCTAGAGGTGTAAAGTTAGCACAATAACCGTTTGTAGACAGTGTAAAGGTAGCAGAATAACCGTTTCTAGACAGTGTAAAGGTAGCAGAATAACCGTTTCTAGACAGTGTAAAGGTAGCAGAATAACCGTTTGTAGACAGTGTAAAGGTAGCAGAATAACCGTTTGTAGACAGTGTACAGGTAGCAGAATAACCGTTTCTAGACAGTGTAAGAGTAGCAGAATAACCGTTTCTAGACAGTGTAAAGGTAGCAGAATAACCGTTTCTAGACAGTGTAAGAGTAGCAGAATAACCGTTTCTAGACAGTATTAAGGTAGCAGAATAACCGTTTCTAGACAGTGTAAAGGTAGCAGAATAACCGTTTCTAGACAGTGTAAAGATAGCAGAATAACCGTTTGTAGACAGTGTAAAGGTAGCAGAATAACCGTTTGAAGACAGTGTAAAGGTAGCAGAATAACCGTTTCTAGACAGTGTAAGGTAGCAGAATAACCGTTTCTAGACAGTGTAAAGGTAGCAGAATAACCGTTTCTAGACAGTGTAAGGTAGCAGAATAACCGTTTCTAGACAGTATTAAAGGTAGCACAATAACCGTTTCTAGACAATGTAAAGGTAGCAGAATAACCGTTTCTAGACAGTGTAAAGTTAGAAGAATAACCGTTTCTAGAGAGTGTAAAGTTAGAAGAATAACCGTTTCTAGACAGTGTAAAGTTAGCAGAATAACCGTTTGTAGACAGTATAAAGGTAGCAGAATAACCGTTTCTAGACAGTGTAAAGGTAGCAGAATAACCGTTTCTAGACAGTGTAAAGGTAGCAGAATAACCGTTTGTAGACAGTGTAAAGGTAGCAGAATAACCGTTTGTAGACAGTGTAAAGGTAGCAGAATAACCGTTTCTAGACAGTGTAAGAGTAGCAGAATAACCGTTTCTAGACAGTGTAAAGGTAGCAGAATAACCGTTTCTAGACAGTGTAAGAGTAGCAGAATAACCGTTTCTAGACAGTATTAAGGTAGCACAATAACCGTTTCTAGACAATGTAAAGGTAGCAGAATAACCGTTTCTAGACAGTGTAAAGTTAGAAGAATAACCGTTTCTAGAGAGTGTAAAGTTAGAAGAATAACCGTTTCTAGAGAGTGTAAAGTTAGAAGAATAACCGTTTCTAGAGAGTGTAAAGTTAGCACAATAACCGTTTGTAGACAGTGTAAAGGTAGCAGAATAACCGTTTCTAGACAGTGTAAAGGTAGCAGAATAACCGTTTCTAGACAGTGTAAAGGTAGCAGAATAACCGTTTGTAGACAGTGTAAAGGTAGCAGAATAACCGTTTGTAGACAGTGTACAGGTAGCAGAATAACCGTTTCTAGACAGTGTAAGAGTAGCAGAATAATCGTTTCTAGACAGTGTAAAGGTAGCAGAATAACCGTTTCTAGACAGTGTAAGAGTAGCAGAATAACCGTTTCTAGACAGTATTAAGGTAGCACAATAACCGTTTCTAGACAATGTAAAGGTAGCAGAATAACCGTTTCTAGACAGTGTAAAGTTAGAAGAATAACCGTTTCTAGAGAGTGTAAAGTTAGAAGAATAACCGTTTCTAGAGAGTGTAAAGTTAGAAGAATAACCGTTTCTAAAGAGTGTAAAGTTAGCACAATAACCGTTTGTAGACAGTGTAAAGGTAGCAGAATAACCGTTTCTAGACAGTGTAAAGGTAGCAGAATAACCGTTTCTAGACAGTGTAAAGGTAGCAGAATAACCGTTTGTAGACAGTGTAAAGGTAGCAGAATAACCGTTTGTAGACACTGTACAGGTAGCAGAATAACCGTTTCTAGACAGTGTAAGAGTAGGAGAATAATCGTTTGTAGACAGTGTAAAGGTAGCAGAATAACCGTTTCTAGACAGTGTAAGAGTAGCAGAATAACCGTTTCTAGACAGTATTAAGGTAGCACAATAACCGTTTCTAGACAGTGTAAAGGTAGCAGAATAACCGTTTCTAGACAGTATTAAGGTAGCACAATAACCGTTTGTAGACAGTGTAAATGTATCAGAATAACCGTTTCTAGACAGTGTAAAAGTAGCAGAATAACCGTTTCTAGACAGTATAAAGGTAGCAGAATAACCGTTTCTAGACAGTGTAAAGGTAGCAGAATAACCGTTTCTAGACAGTGTAAATGTATCAGAATAACTCTTTCTAGACAGTGTAAAGGTAGCAGAATAACCGTTTGTAGACAGTGTAAAGGTAGCAGAATAACCTTTTCTAGACAGTGTAAGAGTAGCAGAATAACCGTTTGTAGACAGTGTAAAGGTAGCAGAATAACCGTTTGTAGATGTGTAAAGGTAGCAGAATAACCGTTTCTAGACAGTGTAAATGTATCAGAATAACTGTTTCTAGACAGTATAAAGGTAGCAGAATAACCGTTTCTAGACAGTGTAAAGTTAGTAGAATAACCGTTTCTAGACTGTGTAAAGGTAGCAGAATAACCGTTTCTAGACAGTGTAAAGGTAGCAGAATAACCGTTTGTAGACAGTGTAAAGGTAGCAGAATAACCGTTTCTAGACAGTGTAAATGTATCAGAATAACTGTTTCTAGAGAGTGTAAAGTTAGAAGAATAACCGTTTCTAGAGAGTGTAAAGCTAGAAGAATAACCGTTTCTAGAGAGTGTAAAGTTAGAAGAATAACCGTTTCTAGAAAGTGTAAAGTTAGAAGAATAACCGTTTCTAGAGAGTGTAAAGTTAGCACAATAACCGTTTGTAGACAGTGTAAAGGTAGCAGAATAACCGTTTGTAGACAGTGTAAAGGTAGCAGAATAACCGTTTGTAGACAGTGTAAAGGTAGCAGAATAACCGTTTGTAGACAGTGTACAAATAGCAGAATAACCGTTTCTAGACAGTGTAAGAGTAGCAGAATAATCGTTTATAGACAGTGTAAAGGTAGCAGAATAACCGTTTTTAGACAGTGTAAGAGTAGCAGAATAACCGTTTCTAGACAGTATTAAGGTAGCACAATAACCGTTTCTAGACAGTGTAAAGGTAGCAGAATAACCGTTTCTAGACAGTGTAAAGGTAGCAGAATAACCGTTTGTAGACAGTGTAAAGGTAGCAGAATAACCGTTTCTAGACAGTGTAAGTGTAGCAGAATAACCGTTTCTAGACAGTGTAAAGGTAGCAGAATAACCGTTTCTAGACAGTGTAAGAGTAGCAGAATAACCGTTTCTAGACAGTATAAAGGTAGCACAATAACCGTTTCTAGACAATGTAAAGGTAGCAGAAAACCCGTTTCTAGACAGTGTAAAGTTAGAAGAATAACCGTTTCTAGAGAGTGTAAAGTTAGAAGAATAACCGTTTCTAGAGAGTGTAAAGTTAGAAGAATAACCGTTTCTAGAGGTGTAAAGTTAGCACAATAACCGTTTGTAGACAGTGTAAAGGTAGCAGAATAACCGTTTCTAGACAGTGTAAAGGTAGCAGAATAACCGTTTCTAGACAGTGTAAAGGTAGCAGAATAACCGTTTGTAGACAGTATAAAGGTAGCAGAATAACCGTTTGTAGACAGTGTAACAGGTAGCAGAATAACCGTTTCTAGACAGTGTAAGGTAGCAGAATAACCGTTTCTAGACAGTGTAAAGGTAGCAGAATAACCGTTTCTAGACAGTGTAAGAGTAGCAGAATAACCGTTTCTAGACAGTGTAAAGGTAGCACAATAACCGTTTCTAGACAATGTAAAGGTAGCAGAATAACCGTTTCTAGACAGTGTAAAGTTAGAAGAATAACCGTTTCTAGAGAGTGTAAAGTTAGAAGAATAACCGTTTCTAGAGAGTGTAAAGTTAGAAGAATAACCGTTTCTAAAGAGTGTAAAGTTAGCACAATAACCGTTTGTAGACAGTGTAAAGGTAGCAGAATAACCGTTTCTAGACAGTGTAAAGGTAGCAGAATAACCGCTTGTAGACAGTGTAAAGGTAGCAGAATAACCGTTTGTAGACAGTGTAAAGGTAGCAGAATAACCGTTTGTAGACAGTGTACAGGTAGCAGAATAACCGTTTCTAGACAGTGTAAAGAGTAGCAGAATAACCGTTTGTAGACAGTGTAAAGGTAGCAGAATAACCGTTTCTAGACAGTGTAAGAGTAGCAGAATAACCGTTTCTAGACAGTATTAAGGTAGCAGAATAACCGTTTCTAGACAGTGTAAAGGTAGCAGAATAACCGTTTCTAGACAGTGTAAAGGTAGCAGAATAACCGTTTGTAGACAGTGTAAATGTATCAGAATAACCGTTTCTAGACAGTGTAAAAGTAGCAGAATAACCGTTTCTAGACAGTGTAAAGGTAGCAGAATAACCGTTTCTAGACAGTGTAAAGGTAGCAGAATAACCGTTTCTAGACAGTGTAAATGTATCAGAATAACCGTTTCTAGACAGTGTAAAGGTAGCAGAATAACCGTTTGTAGACAGTGTAAAGGTAGCAGAATAACCGTTTCTAGACAGTGTAAGAGTAGCAGAATAACCGTTTCTAGACAGTGTAAAGGTAGCAGAATAACCGTTTGTAGACAGTGTAAAGGTAGCAGAATAACCGTTTCTAGACAGTGTAAATGTATCAGAATAACCGTTTCTAGACAGTATAAAGGTAGCAGAATAACCGTTTCTAGACAGTGTAAAGTTAGTAGAATAACCGTTTCTAGACAGTGTAAAGGTAGCAGAATAACCGTTTCTAGACAGTGTAAAGGTAGCAGAATAACCGTTTGTAGACAGTGTAAAGGTAGCAGAATAACCGTTTCTAGACAGTGTAAATGTATCAGAATAACCGTTTCTAGACAGTGTAAAGTTAGAAGAATAACCGTTTCTAGAGAGTGTAAAGGTAGCAGAATAACCGTTTCTAGACAGTGTAAAGGTAGCAGAATAACCGTTTCTAGAAAGTGTAAAGGTTAGAAGAATAACCGTTTCTAGAGAGTGTAAAGTTAGCAGAATAACCGTTTGTAGACAGTGTAAAGGTAGCAGAATAACCGTTTGTAGACAGTGTAAAGGTAGCAGAATAACCGTTTCTAGACAGTGTAAAGGTAGCAGAATAACCGTTTGTAGACAGTGTACAAATAGCAGAATAACCGTTTCTAGACAGTGTAAGAGTAGCAGAATAACCGTTTCTAGACAGTGTAAAGGTAGCAGAATAACCGTTTTAGACAGTGTAAGAGTAGCAGAATAACCGTTTCTAGACAGTGTATTAAGGTAGCACAATAACCGTTTCTAGACAGTGTAAAGGTAGCAGAATAACCGTTTCTAGACAGTGTAAAGGTAGCAGAATAACCGTTTGTAGACAGTGTAAAGGTAGCAGAATAACCGTTTCTAGACAGTGTAAGTGTAGCAGAATAACCGTTTCTAGACAGTGTAAAGGTAGCAGAATAACCGTTTCTAGACAGTGTAAGAGTAGCAGAATAACCGTTTCTAGACAGTGTAAAGGTAGCACAATAACCGTTTCTAGACAGTGTAAAGGTAGCAGAATAACCGTTTCTAGACAGTGTAAAGGTAGCAGAATAACCGTTTCTAGAGAGTGTAAAGTTAGAAGAATAACCGTTTCTAGACAGTGTAAAGTTAGAAGAATAACCGTTTCTAGAGAGTGTAAAGGTAGCAGAATAACCGTTTGTAGACAGTGTAAAGGTAGCAGAATAACCGTTTCTAGACAGTGTAAAGGTAGCAGAATAACCGTTTCTAGACAGTGTAAAGGTAGCAGAATAACCGTTTGTAGACAGTATAAAGGTAGCAGAATAACCGTTTCTAGACAGTGTAAAGGTAGCAGAATAACCGTTTCTAGACAGTGTAAGGTAGCAGAATAACCGTTTCTAGACAGTGTAAAGGTAGCAGAATAACCGTTTCTAGACAGTGTAAGAGTAGCAGAATAACCGTTTCTAGACAGTATTAAGGTAGCAGAATAACCGTTTCTAGACAATGTAAAGGTAGCATAATAACCGTTTCTAGACAGTGTAAAGTTAGCAGAATAACCGTTTCTAGAGAGTGTAAAGGTAGCAGAATAACCGTTTCTAGAGAGTGTAAAGTTAGAAAAATAACCGTTTCTAGAGAGTGTAAAGTTAGCAGAATAACCGTTTCTAGACAGTGTAAAGGTAGCAGAATAACCGTTTCTAGACAGTGTAAAGGTAGCAGAATAACCGTTTCTAGACAGTGTAAAGGTAGCAGAATAACCGTTTGTAGACAGTGTAAAGGTAGCAGAATAACCGTTTGTAGACAGTGTAAAGGTAGCAGAATAACCGTTTTTAGACAGTGTAAGAGTAGCAGAATAACCGTTTGTAGACAGTGTAAAGGTAGCAGAATAACCGTTTCTAGACAGTGTAAGAGTAGCAGAATAACCGTTTCTAGACAGTATAAAGGTAGCACAATAACCGTTTCTAGACAGTGTAAATGTATCAGAATAACCGTTTCTAGACAGTGTAAAAGTAGCAGAATAACCGTTTCTAGACAGTGTAAAGGTAGCAGAATAACCGTTTGTAGACAGTGTAAAGGTAGCAGAATAACCGTTTCTAGACAGTGTAAAGGTAGCAGAATAACCGTTTGTAGACAGTGTAAAGGTAGCAGAATAACCGTTTCTAGACAGTGTAAGGTAGCAGAATAACCGTGTCTAGACAGTGTAAAGGTAGCAGAATAACCGTTTCTAGACAGTGTAAAGGTAGCAGAATAACCGTTTGTAGACAGTGTAAAGGTAGCAGAATAACCGTTTGTAGACAGTGTAAAGGTAGCACAATAACCGTTTCTAGACAGTGTAAGAGTAGCAGAATAACCGTTTGTAGACAGTGTAAAGGTAGCAGAATAACCGTTTCTAGACAGTGTAAGAGTAGCAGAATAACCGTTTCTAGACAATGTAAAAGTAGCAGAATAACCGTTTCTAGACAATGTAAAGGTAGCAGAATAACCGTTTCTAGACAGTGTAAAGGTAGCAGAATAACCGTTTCTAGACAGTGTAAAGGTAGCAGAATAACCGTTTGTAGACAGTGTAAAGGTAGCAGAATAACCGTTTCTAGACAGTGTAAGAGTAGCAGAATAACCGTTTCTAGACAGTGTAAAGGTAGCAGAATAACCGTTTCTAGACAGTGTAAAGGTAGCAGAATAACCGTTTCTAGACAGTGTAAAGGTAGCAGAATAACCGTTTGTAGACAGTGTAAAGGTAGCAGAATAACCGTTTCTAGACAGTGTAAGAGTAGCAGAATAACCGTTTGTAGACAGTGTAAAGGTAGCAGAATAACCGTTTCTAGACAGTGTAAAGGTAGCAGAATAACCGTTTGTAGACAGTGTAAATGTATCAGAATAACCGTTTCTAGACAGTGTAAAGGTAGCAGAATAACCGTTTCTAGACAGTGTAAAGGTAGCAGAATAACCGTTTCTTGACAATGTAAAGGTAGCAGAATAACCGTTTCTAGACTGTGTAAGAGTAGCAGAATAACCGTTTCTAGAGAGTGTAAATGTATCAGAATAACCGTTTCTAGACAATGTAAAGGTAGCAGAATAACCGTTTGTAGACAGTGTAAAGGTAGCAGAATAACCGTTTGTAGACAGTGTAAAGGTAGCAGAATAACCGTTTGTAGACAGTGTAAAGGTAGCAGAATAACCGTTTGTAGACAGTGTAAAGGTAGCAGAATAACCGTTTCTAGACAGTGTAAGAGTAGCAGAATAACCGTTTCTAGACAGTGTAAGAGTAGCAGAATAACCGTTTGTAGACAGTGTAAAGGTAGCAGAATAACCGTTTGTAGACAGTGTAAAGGTAGCAGAATAACCGTTTCTAGACAGTGTAAGAGTAGCAGAATAACCGTTTCTAGACAGTGTAAAAGTAGCAGAATAACCGTTTCTAGACAATGTAAAGGTAGCAGAATAACCGTTTCTAGACAGTATTAAGGTAGCAGAATAACCGTTTCTAGACAGTGTAAAGGTAGCAGAATAACCGTTTGTAGACAGTGTAAAGGTAGCAGAATAACCGTTTCTAGACGGTGTAAATGTATCAGAATAACCGTTTGTAGACAGTGTAAAGGTAGCAGAATAACCGTTTGTAGACAGTGTAAAGGTAGCAGAATAACCGTTTCTAGACAGTGTAAATGTATCAGAATAACCGTTTCTAGACAGTATAAAGGTAGCAGAATAACCGTTTCTAGACAGTGTAAAGGTAGCAGAATAACCGTTTCTAGACAGTGTAAATGTATCAGAATAACCGTTTCTAGACAGTATAAAGGTAGCAGAATAACCGTTTGTAGACAGTGTAAAGTTAGCAGAATAACCGTTTCTAGACTGTGTAAAGGTAGCAGAATAACCGTTTCTAGACAGTGTAAAGGTAGCAGAATAACCGTTTTAGACAGTGTAAAGGTAGCAGAATAACCGTTTCTAGACAGTGTAAATGTATCAGAATAACCTTTCTAGACAGTATAAAGGTAGCAGAATAACTGTTTCTAGACAGTGTAAAGGTAGCAGAATAACCGTTTCTAGACAGTGTAAAGGTAGCAGAATAACCGTTTCTAGACAGTGTAAAGGTAGCAGAATAACCGTTTCTAGACAGTATTAAGGTAGCACAATAACCGTTTCTAGACAGTGTAAATGTATCAGAATAACCGTTTCTAGACAGTATAAAGGTAGCAGAATAACCGTTTCTAGACAGTGTAAAGGTAGCAGAATAACCGTTTCTAGACAGTGTAAATGTATCAGAATAACCGTTTCTAGACAGTATAAAGGTAGCAGAATAACCGTTTCTAGACAGTGTAAAGGTAGCAGAATAACCGTTTCTAGACAGTGTAAATGTATCAGAATAACCGTTTCTAGACAGTGTAAAGGTAGCAGAATAACCGTTTGTAGACAGTGTAAAGGTAGCAGAATAACCGTTTCTAGACAGTGTAAATGTATCAGAATAACCGTTTCTAGACAGTGTAAAGGTAGCAGAATAACCGTTTCTAGACAGTGTAAAGGTAGCAGAATAACCGTTTCTAGACAGTGTAAAGGTAGCAGAATAACCGTTTCTAGACAGTATTAAGGTAGCAGAATAACCGTTTCTAGACAGTGTAAAGGTAGCAGAATAACCGTTTCTAGACAGTGTAAAGGTAGCAGAATAACCGTTTGTAGACAGTGTAAAGGTAGCAGAATAACCGTTTGTAGACAGTGTAAAGGTAGCAGAATAACCGTTTCTAGACAGTGTAAAGTAGCAGAATAACCGTTTCTAGACAGTGTAAGAGTAGCAGAATAACCGTTTCTAGACAGTGTAAAGGTAGCAGAATAACCGTTTCTAGACAGTGTAAATGTATCAGAATAACCGTTTCTAGACAGTATAAAGGTAGCAGAATAACCGTTTCTAGACAGTGTAAAGGTAGCAGAATAACCGTTTCTAGACAGTGTAAATGTATCAGAATAACCGTTTCTAGACAGTGTAAAGGTAGCAGAATAACCGTTTGTAGACAGTGTAAAGGTAGCAGAATAACCGTTTGTAGAACAGTGTAAAGGTAGCAGAATAACCGTTTCTAGACAGTGTAAATGTATCAGAATAACCGTTTCTAGACAGTGATAAAGGTAGCAGAATAACCGTTTCTAGACAGTGTAAAGGTAGCAGAATAACCGTTTGTAGACAGTGTAAAGGTAGCAGAATAACCGTTTCTAGACAGTGTAAGAGTAGCAGAATAACCGTTTCTAGACAGTGTAAATGTATCAGAATAACCGTTTCTAGACAGTGTAAAGGTAGCAGAATAACCGTTTCTAGACAGTGTAAAGGTAGCAGAATAACTGTTTCTTGACAATGTAAAGGTAGCAGAATAACCGTTTCTAGACAGTATTAAGGTAGCAGAATAACCGTTTCTAGACAGTGTAAAGGTAGCAGAATAACCGTTTGTAGACAGTGTAAAGGTAGCAGAATAACCGTTTCTAGACAGTGTAAAGGTAGCAGAATAACCGTTTGTAGACAGTGTAAAGGTAGCAGAATAACCGTTTCTAGACAGTGTAAGAGTAGCAGAATAACCGTTTCTAGACAGTGTAAGAGTAGCAGAATAACCGTTTGTAGACAGTGTAAAGGTAGCAGAATAACCGTTTCTAGACAGTGTAAATGTATCAGAATAACCGTTTCTAGACAGTATAAAAGGTAGCAGAATAACCGTTTCTAGACAGTGTAAAGGTAGCAGAATAACCGTTTCTAGACAGTGTAAATGTATCAGAATAACCGTTTCTAGACAGTGTAAAGGTAGCAGAATAACCGTTTGTAGACAGTGTAAAGGTAGCAGAATAACCGTTTGTAGACAGTGTAAAGGTAGCAGAATAACCGTTTCTAGACAGTGTAAATGTATCAGAATAACCGTTTCTAGACAGTATAAAGGTAGCAGAATAACCGTTTCTAGACAGTGTAAAGGTAGCAGAATAACCGTTTCTAGACAGTGTAAATGTATCAGAATAACCGTTTCTAGACAGTGTAAAGGTAGCAGAATAACCGTTTGTAGACAGTGTAAAGGTAGCAGAATAACCGTTTGTAGACAGTGTAAAGGTAGCAGAATAACCGTTTCTAGACAGTGTAAGAGTAGCAGAATAACCGTTTCTAGACAGTGTAAAAGTAGCAGAATAACCGTTTCTAGACAGTGTAAAGGTAGCAGAATAACCGTTTCTAGACAGTATTAAAAGGTAGCAGAATAACCGTTTCTAGACAGTGTAAAGGTAGCAGAATAACCGTTTGTAGACAGTGTAAAGGTAGCAGAATAACCGTTTCTAGACGGTGTAAATGTATCAGAATAACCGTTTGTAGACAGTGTAAAGGTAGCAGAATAACCGTTTGTAGACAGTGTAAAGGTAGCAGAATAACCGTTTCTAGACAGTGTAAATGTATCAGAATAACCGTTTCTAGACAGTATAAAGGTAGCAGAATAACCGTTTCTAGACAGTGTAAAGGTAGCAGAATAACCGTTTCTAGACAGTGTAAATGTATCAGAATAACTGTTTCTAGACAGTATAAAGGTAGCAGAATAACCGTTTGTAGACAGTGTAAAGGTAGCAGAATAACCGTTTCTAGACAGTGTAAAGGTAGCAGAATAACCGTTTCTAGACAGTGTAAAGGTAGCAGAATAACCGTTTGTAGACAGTGTAAAGGTAGCAGAATAACCGTTTCTAGACAGTGTAAATGTATCAGAATAACCGTTTCTAGACAGTATAAAGGTAGCAGAATAACCGTTTCTAGACAGTGTAAAGGTAGCAGAATAACCGTTTCTAGACAGTGTAAATGTATCAGAATAACTGTTTCTAGACAGTGTAAAGGTAGCAGAATAACCGTTTCTAGACAGTGTAAAGGTAGCAGAATAACCGTTTCTAGACAGTATTAAGGTAGCACAATAACCGTTTCTAGACAGTGTAAATGTATCAGAATAACCGTTTCTAGACAGTATAAAGGTAGCAGAATAACCGTTTCTAGACAGTGTAAAGGTAGCAGAATAACCGTTTCTAGACAGTGTAAATGTATCAGAATAACCGTTTCTAGACAATATAAAGGTAGCAGAATAACCGTTTCTAGACAGTGTAAAGGTAGCAGAATAACCGTTTCTAGACAGTGTAAATGTATCAGAATAACCGTTTCTAGATAGTGTAAAGGTAGCAGAATAACCGTTTGTAGACAGTGTAAAGGTAGCAGAATAACCGTTTCTAGACAGTGTAAATGTATCAGAATAACCGTTTCTAGACAGTGTAAAGGTAGCAGAATAACCGTTTGTAGACAGTGTAAAGGTAGCAGAATAACCGTTTCTAGACAGTGTAAATGTATCAGAATAACCGTTTCTAGACAGTGTAAAGGTAGCAGAATAACCGTTTCTAGACAGTGTAAAGGTAGCAGAATAACCGTTTCTGACAATGTAAAGGTAGCAGAATAACCGTTTCTAGACAGTATTAAGGTAGCAGAATAACAACCGTTTCTAGACAGTGTAAAGGTAGCAGAATAACCGTTTGTAGACAGTGTAAAGGGTAGCAGAATAACCGTTTCTAGACAGTGTAAAGGTAGCAGAATAACCGTTTCTAGACAGTGTAAGAGTAGCAGAATAACCGTTTCTAGACAGTGTAAGAGTAGCAGAATAACCGTTTCTAGACAGTGTAAAGGTAGCAGAATAACCGTTTCTAGACAGTGTAAATGTATCAGAATAACCGTTTCTAGACAGTGTAAAGGTAGCAGAATAACCGTTTGTAGACAGTGTAAAGGTAGCAGAATAACCGTTTCTAGACAGTGTAAAGAGTAGCAGAATAACCGTTTCTAGACAGTGTAAAAGTAGCAGAATAACCGTTTCTAGACAATGTAAAGGTAGCAGAATAACCGTTTCTAGACAGTATTAAGGTAGCACAATAACCGTTTCTAGACAGTGTAAAGGTAGCAGAATAACCGTTTGTAGACAGTGTAAAGGTAGCAGAATAACCGTTTCTAGACGGTGTAAATGTATCAGAATAACCGTTTGTAGACAGTGTAAAGGTAGCAGAATAACCGTTTGTAGACAGTGTAAAGGTAGCAGAATAACCGTTTCTAGACAGTGTAAATGTATCAGAATAACCGTTTCTAGACAGTATAAAGGTAGCAGAATAACCGTTTCTAGACAGTGTAAAGGTAGCAGAATAACCGTTTCTAGACAGTGTAAATGTATCAGAATAACTGTTTCTAGACAGTATAAAGGTAGCAGAATAACCGTTTGTAGACAGTGTAAAGTTAGCAGAATAACCGTTTCTAGACTGTGTAAAGGTAGCAGAATAACCGTTTCTAGACAGTGTAAAGGTAGCAGAATAACCGTTTGTAGACAGTGTAAAGGTAGCAGAATAACCGTTTCTAGACAGTGTAAATGTATCAGAATAACCGTTTCTAGACAGTATAAAGGTAGCAGAATAACCGTCTCTAGACAGTGTAAAGGTAGCAGAATAACCGTTTCTAGACAGTGTAAATGTATCAGAATAACTGTTTCTAGACAGGTGTAAAGGTGTAAATGCAGAATAACCGTTTCTAGACAGTGTAAAGGTAGCAGAATAACCGTTTCTAGACAGTATAAAGGTAGCACAATAACCGTTTCTAGACAGTGTAAATGTATCAGAATAACCGTTTCTAGACAGTATAAAGGTAGCAGAATAACCGTTTCTAGACAGTGTAAAGGTAGCAGAATAACCGTTTCTAGACAGTGTAAATGTATCAGAATAACCGTTTCTAGACAGTGGGTGTATAAAGGTAGCAGAATAATGAGGTAGCCGTTTCTAGACAGTGTAAAGGTAGCAGAATAACCGTTTCTAGACAGTGTAAATGTATCAGAATAACCGTTTCTAGATAGTGTAAAGGTAGCAGAATAACCGTTTGTAGACAGTGTAAAGGTAGCAGAATAACCGTTTCTAGACAGTGTAAATGTATCAGAATAACCGTTTCTAGACAGTATAATTAAAGGTAGCAGAATAACCGTTTCTGTGACAGTGTAAAGGTAGCAGAATAACCGTTTCTAGACAGTGTAAATGTATCAGAATAACCGTTTCTAGACAGTGTAAAGGTAGCAGAATAACCGTTTCTAGACAGTGTAAAGGTAGCAGAATAACTGTTTCTTGACAATGTAAAGGTAGCAGAATAACCGTTTCTAGACAGTGTAAGGTAGCAGAATAACCGTTTTTCTAGACAGTGTAAAGGTAGCAGAATAACCGTTTGTAGACAGTGTAAAGGTAGCAGAATAACCGTTTGTAGACAGTGTAAAGGTAGCAGAATAACCGTTTCTAGACAGTGTAAAGAGTAGCAGAATAACCGTTTCTAGACAGTGTAAAGAGCAGTATAGCAGAATAACCGTTTGTAGACAGTGTAAAGGTAGCAGAATAACCGTTTCTAGACAGTGTAAATGTATCAGAATAACCGTTTCTAGACAGTATAAAGGTAGCAGAATAACCGTTTCTAGACAGTGTAAAGGTAGCAGAATAACCGTGTCTAGACAGTGTAAATGTATCAGAATAACCGTTTCTAGACAGTGTAAAGGTAGCAGAATAACCGTTTGTAGACAGTGTAAAGGTAGCAGAATAACCGTTTGTAGACAGTGTAAAGGTAGCAGAATAACCGTTTCTAGACAGTGTAAATGTATCAGAATAACCGTTTCTAGACAGTATAAAGGTAGCAGAATAACCGTTTCTAGACAGTGTAAAGGTAGCAGAATAACCGTTTCTAGACAGTGTAAATGTATCAAAATAACCGTTTCTAGACAGTATAAAGGTAGCAGAATAACCGTTTGTAGACAGTGTAAAGGTAGCAGAATAACCGTTTGTAGACAGTGTAAAGGTAGCAGAATAACCGTTTCTAGACAGTGTAAGAGTAGCAGAATAACCGTTTCTAGACAGTGTAAAGTAGCAGAATAACCGTTTCTAGACAATGTAAAGGTAGCAGAATAACCGTTTCTAGACAGTGTTAAGGTAGCACAATAACCGTTTCTAGACAGTGTAAAGGTAGCAGAATAACCGTTTGTAGACAGTGTAAAGGTAGCAGAATAACCGTTTCTAGACGGTGTAAATGTATCAGAATAACCGTTTGTAGACAGTGTAA